>NW_013952691.1:335931-352694 GCF_001266775.1 Austrofundulus limnaeus
GTGTGTGTGTGTGTGTGTGTGTGTGTGTGTGTGTGTGTGTGTGTGTGTGTTTGTTTTTATCAGAAGTCAGCAGATTGACTCTGTCCTGACATGTGTCTTTGTGATCAGCAAGCTGACTCCAGTGCTTTTCCTCTTCACCCCACCTCATCCACATCACTGTCCATAAATCAGGGCACTGAAACCTTTATGACTCAGCTTCTCCTGCACCACAGGAGCCGGCCAAGTGTCGATTCAGGCAAAGCAGGAAAAAAAAAAAACAATGTCATTATTTCATTAAGAGAGGAAGGAGAGGATGAGGAGGATCTGAGACGTAGCTCACCGCACTAAACCTTGACAGAGGACCGAGTGTTTGTTATTCAGAGGTGAGGTGGGAGAATCAGGGGCGCCTCGGAGGCATTTTGCAGAGAGGCAGTTTCAATCACTTAAGAGAACCCAAAACACATGCAGCCTGACCATCTGTCTTCTCTTCTCACTGACTCAGATGAACACACACACATTAGTGCAGGGAGAGCCTCTGTTTGAAATACATCATCTTATTGCATGAACAGGAGCACAGCATTTCATTTTGAAAACTTGTGGTAGATGTTATATGAAAAACAACATTGGGGCATTCGTYGTCTCCTCTGTTTCAATTCACTTTCATTTATTTATACACAACAACTCACAGCTAAARTCATCTAAGTGTATTGTTTCATTGWRTACTTGATCACTTTGTTTTGAACCACCCCATAACAGTCACCYCTGAAACTCATTAAAAGCCTTTTCAAAAGGCCCCTGGTAGCATCTGGAAATGTCCGAAAACATTTAAAGGCAGATATGGCACAGTTTTTTTCCCACAGGTGCAGGAACAAAGACTGTTAAAGGTTAAAAAAAATGAAATAAGAAACTACAGTAATTTTTTATACCTTATATTCAAACATTATTTCAAAAATGGTAATCAGGTGTTTAAAAGGGAGTAAAAAGAAGCATAAACTTGTGCAATAAAAATATATATGTGTACTTAGACTAACATACATATCTGCCAAATAATTACTCACATTCCCACATATATTCACAATCTCAAACTATAGAATACTAAATATTTATTTCAGAAATTGTTTATTGTGATTATTCAAATCCGATATTTTTAATCTAAACAATTTTTGAACATTTTTAGTATATTTCCATAATTTTGTCAGCAGTAAAATGTTTGGACATTCTCATAGGGTRTTTCATTATTTAACGCCACAAAGAAACAAAACGTTTTTGTTGTCCTTGTCTTAAACACTTTAAAATGAATAATGCTTTTAAAATTATAGAAACATTAAAAAAACACAGAATACTAGGTAGAGGCTTCACTTTGTTGCAACCTCACAACCTGAGCAGCACAGTGGAGACAGTGGAAAGGAATGACTTCCTTTTAACAGGAAGACATTTTCAGCCAGCAGACCCAGAACCATCTGYCTTGACTGGCTGGGGTCAGAAAGGACAGAAAAGCGATGAAAAACACAGAATGGCTCATCCAAGAGTAATTTCTATGGTAAAACAAACAAACAAAAAATCCTGTGTTAAAGAGAGTAAAAATTAAGAAAACAAGTATGAAAAGTAGAGAGTAACGACAGCAGCAGAGTGAGGAAATGTGCTCCATTTTTCCTCTGGCAGTCTAAGCCACGTTATTAAGGGATAGCTCAGGAAATCCAAGTTAACTCTAACTAAAAGGAAAGAGTTAAGCCTAGTCTTGTAAGTAGACAGAGTSTCAKCCTCAGTTGGTTCAATAAGTGAGCAGCCTGAGAGCTAAAAKCTCTGCCTCCCATTCTACTTTTAGAAACTCTAGGAACCACAAGTAAACCTGCAGTCTGACAGCGAAGAGCTGTCATGACCCTTAGGAGAGTTTTAATATAAAATGGATCTTGGCTGTTCAGAGTTKTGTATGATATAAGYAAAGAATTTAAAGTATWTTCTGAATTTGACAGGGAGCCAACGGAGAGAAGCTGAAAATAGAGAAATATTATCTCTCCTTTTAYTCTTTATTAGAACTCTAGCAGCAGCATTTTGGATCATCTGGGGAAAGGAAACTTTAGTATGCTTTAACATGCAGATAATAAAGAAGTATTATAGTTTATAGTAGACTTGATGAATGATTTTCCTGCATCAGTTTTGCATCAAGATGTTTTTTTTATATATTACACAGGTGTTGGCTCAGTTGATAGAGCAGTCAGCAGAAAAGTTGTTGGATCGAATCCTGCCCAAGGACCTTTTGTGGGTAGAATTTTCACATTCTCTCATTTTCTCCAGGTGCTCCGGTTTCCTCCCACCCACCAAAAACATGACTGTTAGGCTAGCTAGTAACTCCAAATTGTTCCTAGTTATGAGTGAATGGTTGTTTGTCTTTATGTGGCCCTGTGATGGACTTGCAACCTGCCCAGAGAAAACCCCACCCCTCGCACAATTACTGCTGAACRTGGRCACCAGTGACTCTGAAAGGAAGAAGCAAGTACAGATGGATGGATGGCTGACAAAAGCAGTCMTGGCAACATTTTTAATGTGGGGCTTAAAAGACATATTCTGATCAAAAATAAAACCAGGTTTCAAAAATAATTTTTATCCAGAGGTTGTAAAAGACTGTGCTGTTAAGATGCTCAGATCCAAAAACTACAATCTKTTTTGTCTGAGTTTACAAGCAGAAAATTAAGAGTCATCCAGGTCTTAATGTCTTAAACATGCTTGCAATTTATGTAATTAATTGGATTTGTCAGGCTACATGGATAATTATAGCTTTTATTTTTTTGTCTGCATCCTTCAGAAGGTGACCTTTGACCTATTATGGTCAAATGTTTTTTTATTGCTAGTTTTTGCAATGTGGGCACAACTCCTRCATTGGTTATACAGAACCTGGTAATCTCAGAGGGTCCCCCATTCAGGTACTAAACAGGCCTTACCCTGCTTAGCTTCAACAAGAGTTGGAGGGTTCAGGGTGCCACTTTACCTTACAAGAGTATATATTATGTAATATTAAGTAAAGAGTACTGGTCCAAGCAAAGAACCCTGAGGAACACCATGACTAATTCTGGTGCATAAATTATTATTATTGTTATTATTATTATTATTATTGTAAAATAATTATTTCAATTATTTCACCAGGAAAATCTAATTGAGATTAAAATCTCTTTTGCAAGAGAATCCTGGCCAAGACTGGCAGAGAGATTACAGAACATTCACAGCAAAAATAGAAAAACTTAAATAAGACTTATTATTAACGCAAACTGGGAAAAATATATACAAATGAAAACATTTCAGAGACATTCCTGTAATCCCAACTGAGATAAAACCACATCATCTCTTGTGAACTTTCYATTACCTTCACTTGCTACAGATACAAGCCAGTCCAGAGGAGCACTCAGTTTAATAGTCAGCCATTATACTCTGTAATAAATTAGGCTTTGCTCTGCACACACATTTCACTGCTCAAGGAGACAGCAGTACTGTCAGTAACTTTCTTATTGGATTAAAAAAGCTGCAATAATTTTGAGGCTCCTCACAAAAAGGTAAAGACCCAGTAAACCACATTACTATTCGCTCAGTTCTGTAAACATGTGCCCATGTGTGCATGCACATGTTGGAGCATCAGTGGGACACAGATCCCCCTGTAAATGCAGCATCTCAAAGCAATTCTGTAATATTTTTATCCCATTTCATCTTTCAGATATCAAGTCGCTGCCTGTTTTTCATCCAGCCCACTTGGTTGCTGTGAGCTGACTGGTACATAAATCCTGTGACTCGTTTTCTCCTCGGGGCGTTCACCACGTCAGAGGAAGGAAGCCCCATCTGTGGGGGTCTGCAGAGACCTCCCAGACTTAGATTCGGATCATGAAAAAGAAAAAAAAAACTGAAGGTACAGCAGGAGGCATCAGCAGCTGAGTTTATTGTGTAATGAGAGAAAAGTCTTACTCCAAGACAGGAAAAAAAAATTAGCATGAATATTTTCAAAGTTTCTGTGGTAAACTTCTTTTCTCTGAGCTATAATCACAAAAAACGCATGGTTAACCCTGTTATTTTTTATTTCACATTGTTGTCAGGTTGTTGACTGTTATTTTTTCAGCAGCAAATTAAACTTTGCACACCTAGGCTGTGGCAGGACATACATAAAAAAAGACTTCCTTTGCAGAAAATGTATATTTTATTGCACTAAGATACAAAAGCAGCGAAATATTGACTTGAACTGTCAGAAAACTAATCAGCAAAACAGCCAGCCAGCAGCACTGCTGATAAAACTGCAGTCAAGGGTTGCACTCAAGGTATATAAATATCTAGAATTGCATGGAAAAAAAGCTTTTAAACCTTTCAATAAATCTTGGCACAGAACTAAAAGCAAGAATTGTTGATCTTTTTGGGGGTCTTTGAATGGAGGACATTTTCAACCCTGGAAGAAGCACGTTTTTATCCAAATAATAGTGTTTTAAACCCTCAGCGGCAGCATTCCACCCTCTCTGGCTCTTGTCCAGACAGTGATTGCAGTCTTGCTGCAGTCTGCCATTTTTTTTAGACATCACACAGCCTCACTTTGTCTACACTAAGAAAAGGAAATCTAGATAAGAGCTGGGGCTCCCTCTGCTGAGCTGAGGCAATCACCTAATTAAGAGCCGGTGTGGAACGAGCCCATTTTTTTATGTCCTGGAGGACAGAACGCAGAGAGACTATTTCATGTAAAAGACATTTCACTTTAATTTCAAAGCTAGATATTTCTTCTCCTGGCATGCATAAAGGTTACGACTGTTCTCGTTAGATTGCTTTTTGTACTCACCGCACCGAGACATATGGCCTCAGGGTCAATTCCCCTGTTGCAGCCAGGAAATGAGACGTGGACAAAATGAAGCCTTCTTCTTTTTTTTTTCTTTTTTTCTTTTTTTTGGTGCAGAATCAAATTCTGTAATCACACGCGTTTAGCTGTACTTTCATTATGCTTGCATCATTACACATTATTCATAATGACTCACAAATGGCTTCGTATTAGTAAAAACAATGAGGCCCTTCTGAGAGATAAAAACTGTGAGAGAGTCACTTCACAATTTAAAGCCTGACCTCCACCACAGGAAGCTGAGTCCTCAGAACTGGACTGAGCACTTACCTGAATCTGCAGCCAGGTGGTGGCTCGACCCCTCTTTGTCTCTGGCRTCGTGCGGTTCTGGCTGTGGATCTGTAAGTGCATTAGGCCTCCTCCYCCCCTTTTTTTCCCCACCATGTGTCTGAGGAATTGAACCCCCTCTGAGTGGGCTGTACACTGATGTGTTTAGATCCTCCTGCCTGCCTCTGAGGCTTTGTAGTTTTGCACACCATAAAAAAATAAAAATAAATTACAGTTCATTGAGTTTAGTAATGTCAGCCACTGATGGAGTCAAGTCAGGTCAGGCTTTATTCCTACACTACAGTTCAAACATATGGATGCTTTACATCCTTCATCTTTATGTGGCCCATGAAAATAAAACACTCACGCAGGCACAGGCATTCAAGCACAAGAAAAAAGAAAAACTGCTGTAGAAAAAGTGGGGAAGAGGATGTTCGAAGGGGAGCATATTTATTAGTCTGTCTGTCACTTTAGATGTTCATTCATCTGTTTGGCAACACGCTGAGAAGGCCATGGGCAAAGTAAACAGACAGTATATCCCCACGCGAGGACAAAAACAGCACCTCCATCTCGCCGTTTAATCTCCAACGACTGCAGCCGCCGCTCACCAAGTCTTCAAACCTTTCATGCTGAAAAGGAGCACAAGCAGCCTTTTTATGTCCCAGCTGTTCAGGCTTTCACATGTGCACCTGTTTTCCTTCTTTTTTAACACACACACACACACACACACACACACACACACACACACATACACAAGCATCTGGTCACTCTAAATTCAGATATAGATACAGACATTTGAAACATTCTTTTATTTATTTTTTTGAGACAGATGTTGCCCAATTCTATGAGATATTTCACAAAATGATACAAAATAGAAGTTGAAAGCAGGGAGAATGTCAAGAAAGAAAATGATCTGGATCTGTTCCTGTTGTTCAAGCCCGGATTAAGCCTAAATTTCAGTTGAACATGTCAAACTGATGCAATGTGGAGGTTTCGTCCAGTGCAATAACATAAAACAGACAGGTGATGGCAATGTTGCCTTCCTTTTAGAAATCCCATTTGCTGTTTTGTCATCTCAAAGCAGCTCTTTTCCTTTGATAATTAAGGAAGATTACATATTAGRAAAATCAAAGGTGAAATGGGTGTGAGCAGATAAGAGCTCATCCTCCTCCTTATGATGACTCAGCGAGCACCCACAGCTAAAGCAGAAATAGGTCACAGTAATCCTTTGGAAAGCTCAACTCATAACCTGTGAAGAAACAACATGCGTCCATTCAGTAYGGGCCCAATCAATAAAATGGAATCAGTTAGACGTGTAAAACACTTCTGGATCTGAGAAAAGAAAAACGTGAATCACACGTTAACACTTCTGAGTAACTTTGCGTCATGAAGGGGAAAAAATGTAAAAATACAGAGAAACGTCTTAAAGAAAGAAAGCTTGTATTCTGGACAGAACTAAAGCCTCGGGCAAAAGCCGTTGATACGGTATATAATTCAAAATCTGTGCTTTGAGGCTGGAAAAAATATATAAATATTCAATAAAAGCTCCCAGTCAGATTGGGTGGTGTTAGCTCTAAATCACCACAAGCTGTTTTTTTTATTTTTTTTATTTTGTAGAAGCAGCCCCATATCACAATAGACGGTGTGGATATTGATTGGCACCATCCCTGAATGTCAAAAGCAGCGAACGGCTAAACAATCCTGACAGCACCATTTAGTTGACTGGTGGCAGCAGGAAAATAAACACAACATGATGAGCAAACAAAAGGCTGAGCAGATGACCACATCTCTGAGCCAACAGCTGCGAGAGGACTTCGCTGCTGTTTGGGAGCCTCGGCTCCGTGATGGACAAGCCACCAGATGCATCAATTCGTTGTGAGGCTTGTGTGTATGAAATATTCCGCCGAGTTAAAACCGAATGAGGCCTGCTGCGAACGAGGACGTCTGTTTCACTTCTGCTCACCCAGAATACAGAAGGTCTCGTTCTGAGGCGCTCGGGGTTTTGAAGTGTGAGCCGCAGCGTTTGCAATTCGTCTGGATTTAATTAAAAAACAATAACCGGGTAATCATTTATTTATGACGCAGCAGTGATTCATAAGACTGTTTCGATTAATTGCTCCCCTCCAGACTGGTAAAAACGGTGCTTGGTTCAAGACGAAAACTCAACTACTGACACTTAAAAGAGTCCTTGAAGCGACACGACAGATAGTTGTCTCACTGTAATAYGACTAATTCAATTGGAGCTCGTTATGAGAAGCTGTTACACTTATTGACTGATTGATGTCTCTGGAGCCAAATGGGACAGAGCTCCTGGAGGCAAACTAAGAGAAACGGATATCTGTGACTCTTTTATGTGATTTTTTTTCATTTGTATTTAAAGTAGGAACAGTCCTAAAAGCATTGTTACAAAGTAAAATCAGTTGTTTTGCACATTAGCCTTCTAGGCGCAGGCTTTGCATTGGATAGACTTTTTAAATTTAAAAGTAATAATGACTAAACAATAAAGCTTGATATTGCACTCATACAAAATATAYACACATTTTMARAATAACAGACCTGAGAAAAACARTTATATGTAAAATAAACTCCTTTWTWAAGCTTTATATCATGTTATATTGTCATTTCCTCTGTGGCCGTGTGGAGCTGCCCAAATACTTGCTGGTACAAAGCACCGCCTTTTTGTACATAGCTCCTCCCTGGATCTCAGTCACCAGCTGAGCTCCCACAGAGCACCCCTACATGGCCAGACTAGCAGCAKCAACAATTAGCAAACACCTGGTGGAACTGAGCATCTTGAGCTTGTAATATTATTTACTCGTTGCAAAACGTATCTTAAAGATGGAGGATGTTCATTATTTCATTGCCAAACATAGCTTCATAATGATTATTTATAGTTTCTCTGCAAAGGAGCTTAACATTGATGTGTATGAGAGGATGACTGGGAGATACTGTATACTTCAGTTCTTCTGAAAATGTACTTCCCAGGTCTGATGTGGGATCATTCGAGTAAGCTTCAACTGCATTGAGTTCCCATTTTCCAAAACCGATATTACATAATGTTGTTTTTTTGTTCCCAACAAAACAATGCTCCTATGAAAGGTTGTAAACGGCATGAAGCAGTGTTGGGAAGGCGTGCTGAAGTGGGAGTGTCGGAAATGGTAATGTCTTAACGAGAAAGACGCCAAATTTCAAGGCGTTTAGGAAGGCAAAGTCAAACATACTTTTGAYATWTACAGAATTTTCACAACTGAAGAWAACATAGTTACTTGACTGTTGTATAGCAGGGGTTCTCAAAAWTTTTTTTGGTTSTGCGGACCCCTTGCAAGGATGAAAAATTACCAGCAGGGACACCCTAATAAACCCAAGGCTGTTTTAAAAATCATTTACCATCATTTTAATCCCTAAATGCCATGGGAATATTATTTTTTTGTTTTGGTTTAGTATGTTTGTTTGAGTGCATATGCATTTTTTAAAATAAAAGCCAAATTAATAATTTATTGAATTTTTTGAGGACCCCTGGGGTCCTGGGACCCTGTTGTATAGAAAAGAACCATGTGCCTGGAAAATACATAATACCCCCTCTTTAAGGCCTACAATGCACGACCTCCCTCATTATCACAATGATATTGTAATCAGATTATGATGAGGATGACCCTCAGCTACTACCACATCAAACTTTAGCTCTGTATCTGTTTAGTATCTGTATGAGTTAAAGCCATTTTTCAGTTGGTTAATTTTGATTGACATTCATCACCAAGGATTTAAGCAAAAATAATGAAGGTTTTGGACTCACATATATGGTAGCATGGCCTCATCTGTGTATTTTTCTATTTAGCACTGACAAATCATTAATAAACATAAACCTATGAACTGAACCAGTGAAGAACTTTTGGCCTAGTAGAACTTTTAAAGTTTACAAGATCATCTCATGATGATTGAATCTAGCAGGAGTCTTTTCTCTGCTCCGACTACATTACTGTCCTACAGGGATTATTTGATGTTTTCTGACAGTTCTGTTGGATATTCTGGAAGAAAGCCAAAGTGTTTGGGACCCAAAAGCTGGTTTTCATTCAGAGAACTGATTCATGGATCTGACACTGACAGTTCAATGAGGCAGTAGGGGTTGCTTGTCCCCCATTTGCCCTCCCACCTTTTGTATTTTCCYCTTTTCATCCCCGCTAGTCTCTGTTCTTTGTCTCCTTTGTCCTCCAGCTACCACCMGATGTCCTGTCCCTGTTTTGTCCTCTCTCTTCTCTGTCCTTCCCTTCTGTATCCCCTCTCTCCCCTTCTGATTTCTCCTCCCTCTGTCCTCCCAGTTGTCCTCTTCTTCTGTCTGTCCTTTCACAAATTCCCCATTTCCTCCCCTCGTTCCATCCTCCTCTTCTCCTCCCCCTCTGTCTTCTGTATCTCCTCCTCTGTCCTCCTATCCTCTCTCACTGCCCCCCTTCCTCCTCCCCCCCATGTGTTTGTTGCCTTTATCTCCCTCCTCTCTCCTCTTGTCTTCCACACTTGGTCTTTCCACTTCTTTCTTGTCCTCCCTCTGTCCCCCATCTGTTCTCTTACTTCTCCCTTTCCTAGTCCCTGCGTCTGTCCTCTTCTCCTCCTTCTATGTCCCCCTCCTCTCCCTCTGTTTATCCTCCCCCATGTCCCACTTCCTCCCCTGTATGTCCTCCTCCTGTTCTCTTCTCTCTTCTTCACCTTTTGTTTCTAGTATCACCCTCCCTCTGTTCTCTTCTCTGCCTTCCATTTCCCCTCTCTGTGTCCCCTACTCCTCCCCTCTCTCCCCCTTTGTCTCCTGTCTTCTCCTCCCTCTGTCTCCCTGTCTGTCCACCCCGTGTCCCACCACGCTTTCCTCCGTGTCCTCCCCCCTACCTCCACTCCTCCCCTCCCCCTGTCCCACCCTTTTCTCTCCCCCCTCTGCCCCCTCCCCTCTCCTCGCGCAGCTCTCCTCCTCCTCTCAACACAGGAGTCATGATGGCGGAACTGTAGCTTCGGGACGAGCAGGAGAGCACCGCCCGTCCTCTCTCAGCAAGTGTACATAGTAATTTATTTATTCAGACAACTTTGACTTCCTCCCACCCCCCTCCCTCTCTCTGTCCCCCCGCTATGACCCGCTGGATTCCCACTAAAAAAGAGAAGTACGGAGTGGGTAAGTGTTTTTCTTAAACTGCGTGTTTTTAACTCGAACAAACAGCGGCGGCTCCTCTGAACTTCAGAGAGGAACAAACGGGACTCGGTCCAAAAAAAAAAAAAAAAGTTGGGAAAAAAGGACTTTGTTTTTCCTCTCCGCATAAATACCGAGTCTTTAAAAAAAAATAAAGGAGTTTTATTTTTCCAAGTTTTGGGAACTTTATTTACCCTTCTGGTTGTGTTTTTTTTTTAAAGAATGCCTCAGAGTAGATGATATGGTGGAAGTTCAATGAGCATACCAGTCATTCTTGCGCTCAAAGTCACGAAGAACTTCCTGTGAACTTAAATGTAACTTTAGTGCGGTGAAGGACAGTTTATTGGCCCCTAAAGGACTCTTGTTTTGACTCCACCTTCAGGAATCTGCAGCGAGAATACCAGTTACACTGATTGGGACACCTGGTAGAATGAGCCTGTTTACGGCAGCTTCACAGTCCTTGTTGTGAACTTTGATCATGTTGTCGTGCTGCTAACAAWACAGACATGTAGACCACAGTGTTTTACAGCAAGGCGTGGCTGTGTGTCACCTGGACTTGTGTGTTTGTAGTTTGCAATCCGTGCAGCAATCAGGAAGCAATTCACTCCCTACAGGTAAATCTGCAAACTTTTTCCTGCTCTGCTGTGACGGTTTTACAGGAAGCACAGGTTGTCTGCTTGGTTTGGTGTGTCCCAATTCATTTTTTCTTCTGAACTGCACGTTTAAAGTTATATTAATGTTTACTGGAAACTAGGAAATTAAACATAAAATAAAGTCCTGTTGGAGGAATGCATTTCACCCGCCACATTTCTTGSCAGAGTTTTAGATAAAGATTATCTTATGTTTAGAAATTAACATTCTGTACAATTTCATGTAGTGTTGTAAGATGTCGTGCTGTTTTGAATGACTCTCAGCAACTACCATGTCAGGTTTTAGCTCTACATCTGTAAAATTAATGTAGTTAGGGCAGTTTTTGTGTTTGCTAATGCCAGTTCGCTTCAGAAGACACCTTGGATTGGATTGACTACAAATGTTAATCAGTTGTTGATGTACATCCAATGATTACTGTCTGCAAGTTTTATTAAAATCTGTTTGGTGGTTCACGGGGAATTTTGCTAACAGACTGACCGAGTTGATTCCAACAGCTATTGCTGTTTTTTTTAGTAAAATCAAGTGCATTGAGTAGCAATTTAAGTATTAGTTGTGAATGACTGCCAGCTACTACAAAGCTGAATTCTAGCACCATATCTTTGAAACTGTCAGAATTATAGCCCTTTTTGCACTTTTTAATATAATTTGGCTGTGGTTGCCATCTTGAGTGTTGCTGGCTCTAAAAGTTAATGAGTTGTAAAGATACATCCAGAAAGTAATTCCTGAGCTTTTCGTTCAAATCTGTTTAGTGATTACTGAGATATTTTGCTAACAGACAGAGTTGCCGTCAGATATTTAATGGTAACATTTTAATCAAAGATTGTGTGCAGTATGTTAGTGCTCAGGAAATCTGATGGGAATCAGTCTCAGCTACGACCACACCAAATTTAGGACCACTGTCTTTAAATCTGACAGCTGTTGTGTAAGCCAGTTGGCTGTGGCGGCCATCTTGAATCGGGTTGATTCTAGAAGTTAATTAATTGTTGATGTATTACTAGGTTAGAGTTTCAGTTCATCCAGTGGTTCATGAGATATTTTGCTAACAGCATCACAAAGTTTTTATGTGCCTTCTTCTTTTAACAGCAGGTGATTAAAAACAGAAAAAGTTAAGTGTTCATTTCCTGTGGAGTGGCATCGATCCGTTCCCCCCTGACTAACCTCTCACCTTGACGTTTTTGAGCGTAGCGTGTTTCTGTTGCTTCTTTAAACTTTTTAACCTACAGTTTCAGGCGAAGCTGTGCGACACAAACCATCTTACCTCCTGGTTGTGTGCAGTGTGACCTTGTTCCAGAGGCTGGGGGTGAGGATTTCTCGATAATCTCTATAGATCTCGGGGTGGCGTTCCAAGCCGTCGGTAGCACCGTGTGTTTGGCTGATTGTTTCCTCCTCCTGCCGTTCGCCTCAGAAACAGAGCAGAAGTCATCGACGCTGCACTTAATCCTTAAAATGCCATCGGACCCTGCACAAGGACTTACATTTTTAATCCGATTAGCTAACCTCCACTGAGCCCGAGTACAGGCAGCTACATTCGTGGGTGAAAAGAAGAGTCTTTAAGATTTCTGATAGCATCAGTCGTATCATGCTTGCTAACGGGGAAATGTTGATAATGTGAGGCTTAAATATTTTATGGTGAATGTGTGTCAAAGTCATAATAGGATAGATTTCTAATTTTACATCCTGAAAAGGAGCGCTACACTGGAGGCTCCTGTGAACTCTCAGACGGTCTTGGAAGAAGATGATGCATCTGCATCAACAGAAGGAGCTCTGTTAGGACTGATGAATCACCTCAGGTGATGTCACTTCACCAGGCTTCAGCTGGAGCTTTAGGTCTGTGGTGGAGATAAATCTGGAGCTGTGGTCCAGTAAAAAAAAAAAATCTGGTTTACCAGATTTCCTGGTTTTGCTCCTCATCTTGTGCCTGAGGCCATATGTTTGTCACTTCACAACAAACCCTCCTTCTTCAGACTTTTCAGAACTGTACAGAAAACCTGCTTACACCTCAGGAAAGATGCTGCCAGTGTTTTCCAAAGCTTCTGTCATTCCATGAAGATTGAGGTTCTTCACAGATTGTGCATGAGAAATGATGGATTTAAAGATGTTCGTTCAAACCTTAAAAAAAGATCTTTTTTACCATGATAAAACAATAGTTGTATAATTCACTGAAATGTAGTTATTTTTGGGGTTTCCTGAGATCAGTGGTATGTGTGGCAGCCATCTTGGATTTGATTGACTCCAAATGTTAACCAAGTGTACTTCTAATGATTACTTTTATTACAATTTTTATTAAAATTTTGGACACACACACACACACACACACACACACACACACACACACNCACACACACACACACACACACACACACACACACACACACACAAAGTCAAAAGTAAAACTGTCCACCTTTCACATGTTTGTGGCAGGTAGTAATGTTTTGGCCTGTCAGAAAAGGGTAGAAACATTTCAATTTATACCGTTGATGTGGAAAAATTCCCTTTATATCTTGTATAGCACTGATTTACAACATAGATATCCTTAGAGCATTTCACTGCAGCCTCTTTGATCTTACCTTAAAGCTCTTACATAAGAGGCCGGGGGAAGGGGTGGGGTCGGGATCATCTCTATTGTCCCGCAGAGGGGAAATTCAGGTGTAACAGCAGCATTRGATATATAGGTTCACACGCAAAGTTCAACAAGTGTTAAAAAACATATTAAAAACAAGATTAACAATAACAGCAATAATAGTAACACTAACAATATACTGTACAATATTATATTATACTAAACATATTACAACATAATAATCTTAATATACAATATATAACATAACATCATATTTGTGATCCATGGGATGCGCATCTGAGTAGGATTGTTTTTTTTCATGTATGATGCCATCAGTGTGACTTCTGACTATTCTTTGTAGCCATTTTGTATTTTTTTAAATGAAAAAGCCTTTAATTTCAACTGATTAGTGTCCTTATGACTGTTAATAATAATAATAATAATACCTGCTCTGTTTCTAGTTTGTAATCTTAAATTGCTTGTGGCATTAAATTTTTGTGACAAATAAGAATGCATTGCTGGAAAGACATGTCTTTAAAAAAAATACTGTCGCTGAGATAAATGGTGGTTGAAATAAATGTCTCAAATGTGACAGAAAAGGCCCTAGTCTCTGATGGCTCTTTAGTGACATTGAAGAAGGACACCTGCTTATAAACAGAGCATTGATATGACTAACAACACGGTGAAGAACTGCTCTGATCCAGGCAGATCTTACCTTCTTATCCATAAGAACGTAGAGAAAACTCTAATCTGCTGTTGCAGTATGGCTGCAACCACCAGCAATATATTCTTTCACCATATATAATGGGTGTTGAAAATCAACATTTTTGAGTTTTATGTATGTCATTCCATCATCATAAACATACTCAGAGTGTAGCTTTGACTCATTCATGCATGTTTGAGAATTCCTTGAATCTCCCGTGGCCGTGTGGATCTGCCTAAAAGCAGGATGGTACAAAGCACCACCTTTTTATACATAGCTCCTCCCTGGAGCTCAGTCACCAGCTGAACTCCCACCCCACAGAGCACCCCTCTCCCAAAGCATTGTTGTGTAGACCTGCTSAAGTGGGAGTGYCTGAAATTTTAGGAAGTTCGTAAAGGGACAGATGTGACGTTCACGAACGATCCGAATGTTTTGAACGGTTCTTTACAACGAACGATAGGAGCTGAGTCATGGGCAGTAACGAGCCATTTGTAGTTTTATTTATTTTATTCCTCATATAATCTTTATTTCTTCATTCTTAAATGGCTCCAGCTTTGCTTTTTTCGTGGAAAACGGGCAGAGCGGTGGAGTATAAGCTCACGGGAAAGTGGGAGGGGGGTTTCTGCTTGACAAGTGGTTCCACACACATAACGTGATGATGTCATCACGTCGCCATACGTGATGACGTTTTTTCCATACACGATGATGTAACTCGTTCAAAAKGGAATTGCTCTTTTGAACGGCTCTATGAAACAAACAGCTCCCCAARATCCGGATCCCTTCAAAGAGCCGTTGATCCCATCACTAACAGAGGCCAATTTCAAGATGCTTAGATAGACCGATGCAAARTCAAAATAATTTTTAATACATACAACTTTYTCACAACAACTGAAGGTAACATAGCTACTTAACTATATGTGCCTGGAAAATACATAATACCCCCTCCTTTAAAGGGAGTTTTCCACGGGCTGCACCAAGTTTAAAATAAAAATATGCCAGTTTTGTGACAAACTGGTAAAGTCCTGTGTTTTATGCCAGATGTCTTAAATAATAAAATGTTTTCTTTTCAGTTTTTGTATTTGAATGTTTACTGTTAGGATGTTAGAGAACAAATGTCGTAAGCTTAGTCAATAAGAGAACAAATGTCGTAAGCTTAGTCAATAAGAAACAATTAGAAATTTTAGTAATTGTGATTTTCTTTGGCTCAGCTATGATTTCTGATTTTGTTGAACGTCAGTGCTGCTGATTCTGACCATCTTTCTGTGAGCCATAATTGCCAGCATGCCAAATATTGTTTAAAAATATGAGTCAGCAAGGTCAAAGAAAAYCTTCCACTTCTCATCTCTTTGTTCTCTCTTGCGGTACAAATAACACAAAAAAATATTGTTTCTTTTTCTTTGCTTTGTCACAGTAAGATTGAACTTGGCTAACTGTGATATTTTCTCTGAACTTGCACCAGTTCTCAGAGCCGTTCATTTCAAAATCTTAAAAGAAAAATCCCCGGGGTATTAGATGGAGGAATCCGTACAATTAAAATCCAGCTGAAAAGGACTTTGCCCCTGATGTTTGTTGAGAAACTGATTTCTGCTTTGAACATGCATTCAGTTGGTTTTGTGTGTTTTTAAGAAATCAGACTAAATAAATCTGATAATGTAACAAATGAGAAGGGTCTTCTGCTTGTTACTTCATATTTCAGGCTCAGATCATGTATCAGATATCTGACAGATTTATGMTTGACTATAAAAACTAACTAGGCATCCAAAGCCTATTTTCAGTTTGTACTTGTAATAGCTTTTTATTCAAATACTGCAGATACCAGTGAAAGATTGCAGAGAGTTTATGTATTTTATTTTTTTGCAGGCTGCTGGCTTTGCGCTTCAGCATGTTTGAATTTTGATTTAAATTGATTATTTTAGTTCTGAAAAAAATCTTGTCCTTTAGATTCAGAGAACAACCTCCTTACCAGAGCATGCCTTCTCTGTCATCATGTTTGTATTTAAGTRATCAATTGTTTTATTATTTAGCCAGTAATGTTGAGCAGTATTGGCAAAAAAATGAATCACGATTAATTACGGTATTTAGCCGATAACGATTAATTTGACGATTAATCCCCTGGACACCCTTATGTCCTCGCCACATGACCAGTTTAGTAGGAAAGATTTGCTCTTCTTACAAATCCGTTCCAAAYTGTGTGAAAATTACAGACTTCAGGCTATATATCAAATTTTAAACTGAGTTGCTAGATAAATAAATAATAGAACTTGTTTTTAATGTTCATCATATTTGAAGCAGAGAGGAGCACCGAGTGGACTCTGCCTGGTGGCATTAATCGTATAAATCAAGTGCCAAAAAATAATCGATTAATGTTTTTCTGACGATTAATTGCACACGATACGATTATGCCCAACCCTATTAGACAGATTAAAAAGGGCTAATTCTGGTCATTAAACAATTTGCACAACGCTACATCAAAGGACCTCTGCATGTTTTTATGTACATTTTAGTAGGGGTGTTCAGTTTAAACTTAGACGTTCGTTATAGTATCTAAACAAACTTTGGAATAATATTTGTGACAAAATTATTT
>NW_013952691.1:353316-357021 GCF_001266775.1 Austrofundulus limnaeus
CCTTATATGTGAAGGGATGTGTAACAATTTGTCTCAGTCAAAACATCCCTAACCAGCCTGTAAAAAGATCACTAAAAATCAATATGAATATGAAAATTAGTCATAATTTGAGACAGGAAGGAAGAAGCTTGCCGCATGAAATTTAAAGTCAAATATTCATGTTCACAATAATTTTTATTTGTGTCATTGTTCTGTTCTACATAGACAGTCAATAAAACATTTGTTTTATTACTTCCCTTTTTAAGTTGCCCCACAAGACMTGTCAATCTGACCAATCATGGTTGGGGAAAACTCCGCCTATACACCAAGACCTCCACCAATCACGGGTAGGGCCATCTCCACCCACAGGACATGTACTGCAGTATGGTATCTGTACAGTGGTTTATGAGATATTTTGCTAACAGACAGATAACACGCACAGAAACCTTTGCAATTGCAATATTGCTCACCTTTTAAGGGTCAAATGTAAACATACAAACAACAGCACAATCAAACACCAGCTGAAAAGGCATTGTGTTCTTGGTTGAGCAATATTTAACAGCATCAGTAATTTCCATCCATCAGTAGCCCTTCATGTCATACAGAGTGTAACTGGAGCAATTAGTTTAATGATGCTTCAGTGAGCCATTTATTTACCTTCAGTCAATAAAGAACCAGCAGCTTTCATCTACTTCTGCTTTTTTCATTGTTGGTGTGAAGTTTTCCTGTACATTTTTACAAAATACCACACCAGACCAGATCACTTGATTTATAAAGCTCTTGAAAAAGCAACAAGGACAACCAAACATTTGTGCAATAAATAATGACAATAAGATTTGTGTGTGTGTGTGCGTGTGTGTGGGTGTGTGTGTGTGTGTGTGTGTCTGTTACAAAATGTTATCAGTATTATATTAGTATTTGATGCTGCTTCCCAGGGCTCCCTTGAAAAAGATCTTGTAATCTCAGTGGTCATAGTTCAATAAATTTGACAGAAAACTGAGCTAAAATCTGATGTGGTCCTAGCTGAGGATCATTCCCRACACATCACTGAGTGTGATATCTTGCACAGGATTGAGTTTAACCACAGTTACCTGATTATGTGATAAAATGTTGGAGCAAAATTAGGTTTGTGGACATGTCTACTTGGAGTCAGACTAGAGGTCCACCATTAGTACATGCCTTGTCATTGTAATGGATATTGCAGTGTGCGTTGAAAGGGACTGGGGTTCCCTTCTCATGGTTATTTATTTAATGATCTTTTTTTAGCCTTTAGTTTTGCTCAACCCAAAAATAATCATCTACAGTKAGCTCCTAGCTGGTACCATTAAGATCCACAAAAATTTTTATATTATCACTTTTTTAACTGTGAAAACCTCCTGAACAGTGTTCTTACTCTATTCTCTGATTCATAAACAGGCAAAGATACAGTAAGTTTTAAAGATAAAAAACAATAACTTTTATTTCTCCTCTTTAAAGCTGAATACTAATTTGAGCTATTTGTGAGCCATTATAGGYACCAGGGTTCAGCTGAGTTGAACTGAACCAACTTGAAGCTGATGGAGGGGATGTAAAATGAAGTGACAGTTTTGAAATCATTTTTTGATTAATAACAAAAAAAGTTAAATGGTTTTAATTCATCCCTGCAAGTAATATCAATATTTAGTAAATAATACCATGTTTATGYTTATTTAATGCCAGAAATTTAACCCCAGAAATCATCTATAAATGGGGGTATCGTATTTTACACGGGAGTAAATTTTGACAGACTTTTTTTAAATGTGCACTCACAATAAGTTTAAATATTTTCTCTTATTTAATTAAATGTTTGTGTTGCAGAGCGTAGATCATAATTTATCGCTCCTTGCAGCCGTAGGTCACACATAACAAAGCATATAAACAACAACAATAGTAGTTGTTTACTCACCAAAATCAGAGGAGGGAAAATTTGTTTATTTTTTATTTATGTTAATCACGGCGTTAAAAAGTAGACATGGACGTTAGTTGATCCGTTGATATGGATTGATGTTTGTGTTTTCCCTTGATGTAATTGTGCCATTAATCATTTAAAGGAGACCAATTATGGGTCCTAGAAATTTTTATGGTATGTCTGTGGGCTATCCAGACCATGTTCATTCAATTTAATGCATAAAATAATTCTCAGATAATAAAAWTTCCCATTTTCTAGTTCTGCCTGCTCTGACTTCCGTTCAGAAGAGCTGTTTATGTTAATGAACGCCCTCCAAAAATCTGTTGACATTAACTCCGCCTTCCAAAGCCAGCATTTACGTTAGCATGGCTAATAATAGCAGAAGCTCCGTTGTACAACCATATGAGACCCAGAGGCAGAGTCGGTCGCAGCTTCTTCTTTTTTTTCTCCCTCCTCTGCTCTGATCTCACTCTGCATGCTGTTACCAGAGCAGGGAGCAGCAGCGGTCAAAATACCTCAGAAACTCGAACAAATAGGCTTTAACAAGGCTTTAATAAACTAGACAATAGAGGTACATGAGAAAACGTGTTCATAACGAATGAAAATAAATAAATAAATAAATAAATAAATTGTATCCGTGCTGGTCACGAACCCTGGTCTCCCACTCTCTGGTCCAAGACTCTACCCATTATTGGAGGCTTGTTGTGAAACGAGCAGCACATTGCACAACAACACGGTGACGGCTTTTTATACTGAGGAGGTGGAGTCTCACCCGGGGGTTGCTAGATAAGGGGCTGAACGCAGGTTGTGGTGGGTTGTCGTACGGCTTGTGACATCACAAAATGAAGGAAGTATAAAACTTGTTGTTAATACACATTAAAAATACATTTACTTACAGTAAATGTGCCCCTGGATGCATTTTTTGGTCCTAGGACTGTTTTTTTTTAAGAAGTACATACCCAAAGTTGAGTAAAAAAAACTTTTAAAAAGTGAATTTTGCACAATAGGTCCCCTTTAAACAATGTATTGATGGAGATTGTATTGTTTCACTCTTATGCAGGTAACATTATTTTTGAAGGTTTGACCAAAGCCATTTTTCATTCTCCAGTCTCACCATMACTGTTTTTGACTACTCGGATTTACTGTGTTACTCATAATGCTGCTGCCAGAAAATATTACGTTATTTTCTAACCATCGTAAATGCAACGCAGCAATGAAAAAATAATTCAAATAAAGCCACAAAATGCTCACCATCCTCTGCCACAGYTTCCAAAACGRTGAGATGAGCCCATGGATAAAGGCCACAAAGCAGCAGCACGTATGTCTCTTCACAACACAAGATGACTTTATTTCAAAACTCTGGCAAGAAAGGCAGCAACAATATGCACTCCTTCCAGGAAAGCTAGATTTGTAATTTTTTATTTCCATGTAAGGTTGTGTCAGAATTGACTTGCTGCTGTTGAAAATCAAACCAACTGTTTTGATGTCATCTTTGTTCTCTCTAAAAGTAAATCAGTCTTCCTGCATCAGACAGTTTTCAAACAGCAGTTATTTGTGGGTTTTTAAAATGTACAGTATGTAGTTAAGAATTCAAACCAAAAATATTTGAAGGGATAATTACTGTTTTAATTGAATAATGGATTTTATCTTCTACTGAGAAATCCAATTTGTTTTCTCAATTGTCTTTTCTTACTAGATGGAACAAAGTCATTTTTTTTTTTTTACTTGAGATGTAAACTCAAGTTTAGCGCTGCGGAACTTCTTTCTTTCTTTCTTTCTTTCTTTCTTTCTTTCTTTCT
>NW_013952691.1:357782-359003 GCF_001266775.1 Austrofundulus limnaeus
GAAGATGAGTTTATTTTCTATTTAAACATAAAAACGGCATTTTAATAACAGCTAAAGGTGACATATATACTTTATTATGGTATAGTATTTAAATACATGCCCGAGAAACACATAATATTGGCCCTTTAAAAACTGTCGTTGAACAGAACTTTAGACTAAAACTCAGRCATGAACAGCAATGAGTGAAACACATTCCTTCAGGGAAAAATAGATCTTTATCATGTCAGATTTCCATGAAACAACCATTTAAACAAAAAAAAGTTAAATGAACTTTAGGTTATTCCCACTGGGGTTATGTTAAATCTTTTACTTAATTAAAAGCATGTTTTTTTTACTAAGTTTGTTTTAAGTAATAGAGAATTTTAAGATTGTTTTCTATATTCTTATTTTTTTATCGTTTTGCTTGCAGTTAACAAAACTCTTGTGTTGCTCTTGAGATTCCCATCTTATCCATAAATCACATCTCTGATTGCTCACCTTGCAGAGTCAAACCTGATTGCAGGCGGTGATTCAGAGATAATTGCTGTCCTTGTTCCCTGTTTTGATGGGCTGACCTGAAGGAGGGTCAGTTGTGGCTTTTATAAGCTAAAATGAGATGAATTATTTTAATATAACCACATTCTGCAGTAGAGTATCCCCCCCCCTTAATTCTGTAATCTTCTCTCTACTAAATGTCGAAAGAGGGTTTTTAACCTGAATTAAGAGATGAAGCTCATGCTGATCTAATTTAGTTCCTTTTTGCACTATTAGCTCTGAACTTTAGAGTTAACTCTCTGATGGATGAGTGGCTTATAAGGACTCATTAGCTAGAACACAGTTTTAGGAGCCACAGATCATCTCTGGCTGTCCAGACAGAAAGTAGCACAAGACTTTTCACTCAATCCCTTTGTGTTTCAGAACGCGCTGCCCGGCCAGATGTGGCTCAAGCAAAATAAATAAATAAATAAATAAATAAATAAATAAAATAAAAAATGTACATTTTCTCTATGGCAAATTGCCCTCCTTCCTGCTTAGTGCTCTTTAATGGTACTCTCCAGATAACCCATGCATGGCACATGATACAAATAATATTGCAAAACAACTGTTATATAATAATAAAGTAACTTATAGAAGATCCTAAAAATCTTCATAAGATAACTTATCTCCTAATTACAAAAATATCTGTCTGTCTGTCTGTCTGTCTGTCTGTCTGTCTGTCTGTCTGTCTGTCTGTCTGTCTGT
>NW_013952691.1:359076-373798 GCF_001266775.1 Austrofundulus limnaeus
AACTAAAGGTGACATAGACACTTTAATATTGTATAGTATTTAAATGTATACCTGAGAAACACATAATATTGCCCCTGTAATATTAAAATCAAAAAACTGCCACAAATAAATTTTCTAACTATTTATTGGCAAATGTGTATTTACTGTTTATACAGGGGTCAACATACAGTAACCATTGTTTAGGTTTTCCGAGACAACCTATTTTAATTTCAGACAACCAGATCCCGCCTCCCAGTTAACCATGTCTACGTTTGACTTTGATTTTCTTCTAAAATCAGAGTTCTCTGAGTCAGCTTCAGGTGCTTGTAGTTAATCATATCTTCTAAATTTAACCAGGTGTTTCAATGCCTTTACATTACACAACAATTATAGGGGAGAAACTTGTGAGTTTGGTTAAAAAAAAAACTGTAAAAAATAAATTGTTTTTTCTGTGCAGAGAAGTTCTTGTGCTGTAATTCTTTTTAAATAAATGTCAATGCTCCTCAGTTGAAAACACTAAAATGACAGAAGAGCTGTTTAAATCCCCTTTATCCAGAAAGTCTTCAGTCCTAACAACACTAAACTGTAGCTTTAATAAGGTCATGTAGACAGTAGGCTATACTACTATTTAGATTAAAATGTTGGTCCTGTAAGCAGGAAGCTTATGGTTGTTGGATGTTGATTTTTGCTCTCTATTTCAAAGAAGAGGATGAGGAGGAGTTTTACTCAAGCAGCTCCTGAAACTGTTAACCTGCTRACTGAGAACATTTGTATACAGTCAATTTTGTATACAGAACAATWTAGCCTACCTATTAAATTACATCTTAAYTGAGATTGTTCTGGACAACCAARATGTTTTGYKGACAACCAGATTTTGTCAACAGGTTGTCYGCTGGACAACCTGAAAAATATCCTTATGTCTACCCCTGCCACGTCATGAATCTTTACATCACTGTCACATTTCAATAGTTTAGGTTTTCCGGCAGRACTATTTAAGAGCCTGGGGTAAAATCTATTTATAGATATGTTGCGGACGTGGGAGATTCTGAATCAATTTTCAAATGTCAAAATTTTATTTTAGTAACGTCTGTGTTGCCACTTTAAGAAAGTCAGCAGAGGAGCCGTTTGTCCTAACAGAGTTACCGTAGCTTCCAAACATGTTGCAGTAAAACTTTTTATCCTTTCTTTACTAAACCCTGAAGATCAAATGTCTGTAAATATTAGATGAAGTGATCAAAACATGGCTCTTTTAGTAATGACTTTAAAAATATATATAMATAATCCATATCTGTTGAAATTTAAAAATAATCAAAATGCATCAGAAATAGTTTTATAAACACATTGCAGCCCTCTGTTTAAACTATGTCTTTAAATTTGGACTTGGTTGTGTAACTTGTATAAACTTTATTTTCACTCCAGTTCTGCTTTTTGCATCAACTTTCTCCTCATTTAGTGAACTTCTGGTCAAATTTGACTCATTTATGAACTCAGCACCACGGAAATGACAATCCAGGGAGGGGTCTGTTTAAGAAGTTGTTGTATGTTGTAAGTTGTTTTATTTTACAAAAACTAATAAAAAACTGAGTATTTGGCACCAGCTTAATAATTATAAAGTCACACAAATAACTAAACATTGTCCCACTCCTACATTTTACRGGCATACATTATCATGATGCTGCTGCTCACTAAAGACAACACATGGTTTTACATTAAATACCTCTTTTCTGTTGGTTTGATGGAAACTTCTGCCTTTTTCAATGCGATGGTTTTCATTGTTTTGTAGTTAAAGCTGAACATTTGGCTCTGATCAAATGAACTTGGCTTTGTTCAAATGAAAATGATGGCTGCGAGCTTTTTGTTACATCACACACGGTGCAGCTGCAGCGCGGCATATGCCTCCCTCATTAAGGACTTTTATTGAGTTTTTCCCAAGTTTTGTATTAAAGGTTTTTCAAGCTGAGAATGAGATTGGAAATAGTCAGAGCCAAGGATTATTTGCCATTTTCTTGTATTTTGCAATATTTTAGAAGAGTTTTTTTTACTAGATTTTTTTGTGTATTTTTATAGAGTTCCTAATGTACAACACAAACACTCATATATTTTTCTCTGTAGTCACTGAGTTGTGCGATGCAAACAATAGATTCTCGTTGCCTTGTGTTAACTTTGATGAGCTGCCAGCTGCTGCTCWGATTGCTCAGCTACGGTGTTCTTTAATTGTTGCCTAATCTACTTTAATGCTAAATCATTTAGAGTGAATCGGGCTGACTTTGATGTAACATTAGCATGCGCATGAACCTGAACTTGAGCCAATAAAGCTTCATTAGAATTTACAAGAGCAGCTGTGTTTGAAGTTTGAAACGGAGAGTGCGCCTCTCAGTGAGTGGCACAGATGAGCYGCGATGCCTTTTAAGTTAGCAAGTGTTTGGCGTCGCAGCATCTTCATCGTGGCTCCGCCCACTGGCTCGACGCCCCGCTGTCGTCAGGCCGTGTCAACTTGGTGAACGGACTGTTGTCACTCCTGGCTTGACTAAAGGCAGAAGTCATTTCTTCAGTGTGATTTCCTGGTGATTCATGTGATTGTCTGTATTTGAGAATAATCATTTCTGGCACTCATCTCTTTAAATTACAAATGAGAAGGCAAGAAAAACGTTATTAGTTTAATTTGATTTGCAGGATTTGTTTTTCTTTTCCCTCAATGACTCTTTCAGGGATCTCACAATTACAGGCAAATTAAACTTAACGGTGGACACGTACACAGATGACTGCAGGCACCTTGGATGAATGTATTTAGGTCAACACATAACTGCATACTCTGTGCAACCTGATACTTAAAAGCTCATGAGCTGGGAACCCAAACACAATTTTAGACTATAATCTGATTCCATTTGGAGATGCTTTTCTGTGYATTTGATGAAATTTTAAAATCTTGCTCTAATGAAGGAGTCATAGACACAAACTTGCAGTCACATCCAGTGACCTGTCAGGTTTTTTTATACTCTAGGTGTTATGAGCCGAGCCAGTTGAAGCACGCTGTGAAATCTGGCCTCCAGTAACGAGCATTATCACCATGCAAGTCAGGGCAGAGCTCTGCTCATAGTTTCTCTATCTTTCTGCCAGAGTGAGTGGCTGTGTGCACTATTGCAACTCCCTCAAGTCATGACAAAGACCTTTGCTGCAGTACTGTTTGCCAATGTTCTCTTTTTGCAACATCTGTCTGGTTTGGTTCATGTGTGTACGTTTCTGCTCACAGATGTGGTCTAGAACGTTTCCTCTCATAAATATCTGTGAGGACGCAAAAAAAAGGTGTCCCTTTTTGTGAAGCCGGTAGGTTAAAGTGGAATTGCGCAAGGGCGGCGCAGGTGCGCCACTTGGCAGGAACATAACTATTGGTCGAAGTCCACACCTGTGTGATGATAAAGGCTCAAGTGCCATCAGGCAGCTACCTGCTCCAGCACAGTCCCTTCAGAGGAACTGGAAACACAGCCTCCAGGCAGCAGATTCAATTATAGTCTAAATGCTTTTAAAGTCGGACTAAATGTGGGTTTGCTGCTGTTTGAAACAGCAGAAAAGCTTCGGCTCCACTCACGGTGCGAGTTTAAATCCYGCAACAACGAGGGTGAATTGGCTTCATTTTCCTGAGAGTAACTGCAAACCTTTCAAGCAGAACYTTTTTCCCCCCACACAAACAGACTCGCTCCTCTGTGCAGAAAGAGATTGAGAAGGGATTTCGTTTTTCAATCCAGTAGTTCTTGAGAGGGAACAAATCTTGTCAGTCAAACTCAACTTTTTTTTTGCCAACTATTTTTAAATGTATTTTTTTTCTTCTCGTGTAATGAGACCTGCTTTGCTTTGTTCCCCAGCAATCTACAATTATGATCCCCGTGGCGAGCAGGAGCTGCGTCTACAGGTGGGGGACACGGTGCACATACTCGAGAAATTGGAAGGTGAGTTCGTGAACACGACAGGCCGTGACGCATCCCCCTTCCCTCCTCCAAAGCACGCCGGCATAACCGCTCAAAAACAATGTTGAGCTAACAGGCGCCGTGGCCGTGTGCTGTGCATAGTAATGTAACCGTGTCCACCTCCTTGTCCTCACTCCAATCCTGTCCAGTTCTCTCATCTTCCTCTCTGCTCCCCCACTCCTCTATCTTTTTGTATCCACAGGCTGGTATAGGGGCTACACTCTCAGAAAGAAATCACTGAAGGTACGAGCATCATTAGAGATTTATATTACTATAACTTATGCTGTAATMTGTATGTATGTACTGAGACTCCTTGATTGTTTCCTCAGGGCATTTTCCCTGCTTCCTACATCCACTTAAAGGAGGCTACGGTTGAGGGAGTAGGGTGAGATCACATCTCAGTAAACATTTCATTTTGATGATAATCCACTTTGCTTTTGGTTTGCCATTTGCCAATAAGGTTGCACTATACTTGTGATTATCATAAGTAAGAGTTCAGTAATGCTTTTTTTTTTTTTTTTGGTTGTGTGGGGCAACCGTCCAATGGTTTCTAAAGTATAGAAATGCACTTGAGTCATTCCAGATTATGTGACATGATCTGTGAGCGATGAGCCACTTTGCCCAATATCTCATTACTTTTCTCTTCTGGCTTGTAGCCAACAGGAAGTAATTATTCCAGCAGATTTACCCCTGGTGCAGGAGATAGGGGCTACCCTGAGGGAATGGGTGCAGATATGGCACAAGCTCTTCGTGGTACGTGTAGATTATCTCTCTGGATTTACTGCTATTGCAAGCACAGAGTTCAGCACACCTCTCACTGCTGAGATACTTGATTTTTTGTTTATTTATTTTTGTTAAAAAGTTGCCTTGCTCTTCATTCCTGCGAAGGAAGAATTATTTATAACAAAGCGTTTTTATCTGACAGGCGAACAAGATAACCCTGTTCAGGAATGTGCGGCAGATGGCCTACAGCCTCATCGAATATCGATCTCAGATAGTGTCAGGAACGCTGCCCAAGGATGACCTTGTGGAACTTACAAAGAAAGTCACCGCCAAGATTGATTATGGGAACCGGTAGGAGTTCTGCCCTGCCATGAAATACCTGCTATTGTAAACACGCTTGTAGAATTTTATATGCTTGACTCGCATCTCTGAGATTGCCTTTTTTTTCTGTTGATGCTGTTTCAGGATATTAGGGTTGGACCTGGTRGTGCGAGATGAAGCGGGCAACACTCTGGATCCTTACCGGACCAGCACCGTCAGTCTGTTTCGGGCGCACGAGACGGCCTCCCGCAGCGTCGACGACAGGATACAGGAAGAGAAGGCATGAGATTCTGATGCGTTTGATTTGATCCGGCTCCTGTTTTCTGTTGCTGCTGCTGGTTGATCTTCGCTTCACTTCGCTGCCTTTTTTTTTTTTTGTTCAAGCAGACACGGCTTCAAAACCTGGAATTGAGGCGTCAGACGCTGTTCAGCTCGGTGCACACCTACAGTCTCCTCATGAGCCTGAAAAACTTYGTATGTAACATCGGAGAAGATGCTGAGCTGCTCATGTCTCTTTATGACCCTGACCAGTCGGAATTCATCAGGTTTGCAAGCAGAAAATAACAAAATGYTATTATTCATTACACCACATTGCCATGAAAAAGCCATTGTTGTTGACAAACTAAATCAATGAATGAGTATGTATTATGGTGTCAATGCCAACTCTAAATCTTTACAAACTATACAATTTTCACTTTTGTTGGACTCAATAGRTTTGAAAAGGTTGGTTTAGACCAGYGTTTATGTTTTGCTGAGAAAAGACCGTTTTCTTTTTGCTTCTGCACATTATCAAAAGAAGTGAAATATTTCACTTTAACTCCAGAAAGAAAATAACCACTTATTCTGTAGACATTATTTCAATGCTGTGTTTTGTGTCCTGACAAGATAATCTGAATTATTGTGTGTCTCCTTAAATACTTGTTTCTCTTTTGGAAATGTTAAATTCATAGTTATGCGTTTGTTATTGAGTAATTTATTACCAGAGGGCGACGCATTCAAAACAAAAGAGTTTTTAAATAATTGGCCAATCAAATCAACAGCTTGTATCATTTTATTTAAAAAACTTAAAGGAAACAGAGAAGGATGGACCTCCTGTGAAGCCTGGGSTTTAAAAGCCCATATGGGCCAAAAAAGTGCTTTCACACTAAAAACTGGGCGTGTTGATTTAGCTGGTCTCTATGATTGGTCCGGTTATTTCTATTGGTAGAAAGATGAAGAAAAATGCATGTTAAAATAAAAATAATTACAAATCCAAATATGCTGTGGAGGGTGACTAAAGACAGCAGCAGAGTGAGGAAATATAGTCAGTTTTTGCTCCCGCAGTCTAAAGCTATAGCAGCAGAACTAAGGGAAAACAGGAAACTTAAGTCTAACTATTTGATTTATCAAAAAGGAAAGTCTTCAGTCTAATCATAAAAGTAGACAGAGTGTCAGCCTCACGGACAGAAACTGGAAGTTGGTTCCACAAGAGAGGAGCTTGATAACTGAAAGCTCTGCCTCCCATTCTACTTTTAGAAACTCMAGGAACCACAAGTAAACCTGCAGTCTGAGAGCGAAGTGCTCTGTTAGGAAAGTATGGAACAATAAGATGTTTAATATATGATGGAGCTTGGTTGTTAAGAGCTTTGTATGTTAGGAGTAATATTTTAAATTATATTCTGAATTTGACAGGGAGTCAGTGGAGAGAAGCTAAAACTGGAGAAATATGATCTCTCTTTACAACTCTCATTAAAACTYTAGCAGCAGCATTTTGGATYAACTGAAGACTTCAGTGGCAGATTAAGTTTGACGCCTCCATTCCGTCTCCGTACATTCACACCTGATACTGATGTGCAACGTCGGGCTTGGCTGGGGAGATAATATGTTTAAAAAAAACCCATCGTAGGACAGCTTCGTCAATGTGATCCTGTTGTGTTTTTTTATTTTCACCAAAACATAACCCAGATGTTATATTAGGACTTCATGAAACTGTCAGCTGGTACAAGGAAAGCAAATGGCAGCATATATTTTAAAAATGGGAACATTTTTCAAGCTGAGCTGCTCTTAACTTCTCAGATTGAAGGAAGTGAAAGCAATAATTATAAATATTTTATTCCTACAAATAAAGTGTTTTTGTAATTAATTTTAATTGTGTAAAGCAGTTTGAGAAAAGCATTACCAAAGCTTCACTGCTCTTAGCTGCAATATTTCTCTTTAATTAGGTGTTTAGGATGTTTAATTAAAAACATCAAGGTGGTCACTTTCAGAAATGTCCTTTTGGATTTACAAACATCAACAGTAATCAGTGTGTGGACACACAAAGATAAACTGTGATGCAGATTTGTCAGGAGGAAAAAAAAACAACCAATTTTACTACTTTTCTATTTCTCCTGTTGCCTCAGATAATGTGATATCTAACTGTGATTCCTATTTGAATTCATGCAGTGAGAACTTCCTGGTGCGCTGGGACAGTATGGGAATGCCTAAAGAAATTGAAAAACTCAACAACCTGCCAGCCTTGTTCACGGTAACTGAATCCACGTCTGCTGACTGCACACCCTCTGTCTCGTTTTTACACAAACGCTGCCTGAAATCTGTGACAAAGGATGGAAATTTTCTTCTGGATGGCTCCTAATTGAATGAAAGTTCCTCTGAATGGTTCACTTTCACGGCACATTACTGAGTACTCAAATGGATTTCCGTTCATTGTACTGATGCTCTTTGTTTTAATGACACAGTCGGCAGTTTCCTAACAGTTGTTGCTCCTGTGTGATTAAACCACATTAATCAAGGAGGTTTCTGTTTATGTGTTACCTACTGTAGAGACCACCACCGAATAATGTGGGTTGTAAGGGTTTTTAGGCATCTGAAGCTGCTTTTATCCCRTAGCGTTTGCCTTCTGGTCTACGTCTCTATCCAGGTGAACGTACACAACGAGCTGCTGCTGACAGGAGAAGGTCACTGTCTTTTGTGTCTAATGAACATCGCGTGCCGTCGCAGATTATCTCTGTTTGCCTTTTGTGCTCAGGACCTGAGCAGCAGCGAYCTGATGAGGCAGCGGCTCTTCCTGGTGTGTCAGATCATCAGAGTGGGCAGCATGGAGCTCAAAGAGGGCAAGAAACAAACCGGTGGGCTGAGGAGACCCTTCGGAGTGGCTGGTGGGCAGCTTTTTTTAAGTGTCTCAATGTTTACCTTGTTAAAAGTTAGTCCAACAACAATAAAAGAAAAAAAAGCCTTTGGTAGTGACACAGATGTGTGATTGACTCTGCTGTGGTGCAGAGATGGAGGATCCACGTGCTGCAGAAAATGAGAACACCTGCTTTCTGACACAGACAGCGAACGTCTTCACTCTGCGCTGGCAGCAGAGTTTGTGGAAACTAAATCGGAAACTGTCGTTTTAATTTTGGACAGAGGATTTGTGAGAGGAATGAGTAATGGTTTCCTCTGGCGTTTCAACAAATGAACTAAAACCGGAGTCTGAAACAACATTTAACTTTGAAGTCACTTTATACTCAGCCAGGACACGCACGCACGCACGCACACACACACACACACACTGGCAAAAAGGGCTGTGTTGAATTTCAAGACGTTTATAAGCTGGARATCAAGAACTCTCAATCTGTTTAACTGTGCTGACTTGTGGTCGCGCCAAGCAGCAGGCGATTCAGATTCAGCTCCTGGCTCAGTTCCTTTGGTGAAACTGAAAAATACAATTTCCAGAGTTCTAACAAAGACATGAGCTTTTACAGCTGTTTAAACCAGACAAAACTCTTAATTAGAGGCTGTTTATGTTCTTATTATTCCTCCCCGGGCACAAAAAGAAGATAGGTTGGCGATGATGACTTTGTGTGTCTGTTAGCAAAATATTTCATGAACCGCTAGACGGATTTTATTGAAACGTTCAGAAAACGACAATTGGATGGACGTCTACAGCTGAATAACTTCTGGACTTGAGGCTAGTGAAGGTGGCTGCCACATCTGAGCAAAATTAGCCAACAAATGGCTGCATTTTCATCAATTTTACAACTGTTGAGCTTAAACCTGATGTAGGAGTAGCTGAGAGTGATTCCTGACACATACTATAAAAACTAGCAGATCACATGACATCTTGGGATATTTCATGGGATTGTTTTAACCTTTTAACCATTGTTCAAGCAAAACAGCTATAAAACTTTCATTTCTCATCACTTAGTTCAAAACTCTGACATGAAAGTGGCAGTTAATATGCATTTTTTTCAAGTTAAACTGGGACAAATTAAGAGTGTCACAATACCAGTTTTTCAGTCTCGGTACTCGCAGGTACTAAGTACTTACTGTGTTGGAGCTTATTACTCAATAACTGTATAAACACATTTCTGTTATTAGAACAAGGTGTCTCTCCTTCTTTTTAGTCCCACAGCCCCTCTGTCTGGATCTAATCAAAGATACACCTCAATATGTACTGTTAAAAAATTTAAATAAATAAAAATAGAAATAGGATTTTCTTTCAACTCCTACACATTTCTTAACCTGAGAGTGACAAACTTGAAATGTAAACTGTAACACAGTCAATGAAGTGGCTGTCAGTATTGATACTGGTATTTGTATCAGAGTATTGGGGCATTTTGTACTAGTACTTGTAAAAACGAGAGCCCCAGTATCAGTATCGGAATAGTACTGTAACAAACGTACCTTACTGGTCTCCTTCCATTGTGTCTGTCGTTGCAGTTATGGACATTACAGACATCGCCCACGGCAAAATGGATGATGAGGACAAACAGCATTTCATCCCCTTTCAGCAGTGAGTCTTTTTTTATCTTCACACAAACACACGAGCTGAAGTCGGATCTGTAAAGCCACCCAAGTAAAAAAACAAAAAAACTTCTGTCTGACTCAGAAGAACTGGAGATTTACTCAGTCCTTACTGCGTTCCTCTATTTCTTTTTCAAGGGTGCAGCTTAACTTTGCCTCTGCTGCATTTCAAGGACAAATAATAACAATAATAAAAAAAACTCTTTGCAATCCTGAGTCTTAGCTCTTCTCAAAGGCGGCGGGCTTTCATTGCAGCTGCACAGTGGGGGGGTTCAGGACGACGTGTTCACAGAGGTCTAAGATGGAAGAGCCTCAGAAACACCTCGGCTGGTTCTTGTTACGTAAACCACATGTCGTCTGTGGAAAACCACGGTTTGTTTCTTTTTGCTGCTTTACAAACAGCAGTTTCCTCTGGAGGAGCAGATAAACAAACATACAGTATTATCAGAAAGGAATATTAATCAGGATGTATCAAATGCCTTGGTTACTTTTTTAAAAATATTAATTGTTTATATCTTTCAGCTGATGAAATAAAGTAGTCATCAGAGGGATTTATGCAAATAAGAACATAACGACTGTGTTTTTCTCACACTAAGAACCATTTACACAAGCAAACACTTAAAATTTTAATTCCTCGGCAAATTAATTCCTGTTTGATTAACACCGATCGACTTACTTCCCAACAATAAATTGGATACTTCGAAAATTAAAAGCAAAGAGGTTGTGCTAAAAGATTTTTTCCCCCCTGTAAAGAACAAAAGAGGAGAGCAGCAACAGGAAGTTGATATTTACTTAATTCCTTTTGAAGCACTCTAGTAGTTTCCAAAAACATCTCAAAGAGCAGAGAAATCATTTTACCCCACAGTCAGAAATGGTTTTTAGTGCCGGTTTTCAAAAAGAAAATGTGTCACCGCCACTTTTCCTTTGAGTGCTTTTTAATATTATTCATCATATTCTAGAAATCAGAGAACCTGCATTCATGTTGACTATTCTCAGAATTTAGAGTAAAAGCCTGTTTAACTATAGTAATGACCCGKGCTTTGTTTGGACACCTCTTCATTTTTGTTACGTTCATGCTTTTCTGTCCGGGTTCACAATGCACTTTCAGGTAGAGCTAGATTTTGGCTCCTGGTTTTTCCATTRTTATTTGAGCATATTAATAATAGAAAGGCTCTGTGTTAAAACTATTCACATACGTCTTTTCACAGCAACATTTGTTGAAACCTGAACTGGATGTAAAATTGTAGAATATTAAAATTTTTTTACAAAAAATAAAACACCTGAACACAGTTAGGTGGCTTCTTGACCTCCTCTCGTTCTCACATCACTCCTCTGTATGAATGATTTAATCTAACAGGATTAATTAGCTACACCTGTAACATAAATAGAAAAGACTATGTCAGAAATAAATGACATTTAGCATGTAGTAAACTGAGTTCAACTGATAAATARTTGTCTTAACTTTATTTGGTTGTAGACGGATGATGACACTAAGCTTGAATGTAGCATTTTCTTTCACAAAATGTCAGATAATTCTGTTTAATGATTTTATTCTGTATAGTTTTATTTTTGATTTTGTTGCTTTACAACCTGGAGTTTAAATGGGTTCTCTAACCGAGATAATAAAATATATAGCTATAATCATTCTAAAAAATAAACTGAAAAGTGTCATAAATGCTTCCCCTGAAGCATTGTTGTGAAGACGTGCTGAAGTGGGAGTGTTGGAAATGGTAGGAGGTTCTTAAAGAGACAGAGGAAAGTCTTTAAGTCAATTTTATTTCTGATAGTTATTTTAATGCAAAGTCAAATTTGTTTCTGATAATACAGTAATTTTCAGAACAATTGAAGGAAACGGAGCTACTTGATTGTGTTATAGAACTGAAGTATGTGCCTGGAAAATGCATAAACCCCCACCCCACATTAAAACTATTGCATTAAATTGTGGGCAATATGCGTTTTGACAAGGATCCCTAAATCTTTATTTTAAAACATTTTGTTTTCCTATTTATTTTAATTAATTTGCAGTACATGTGTAAGTCTGTTATCTAATTCCAGGTTGTGCAACAAAAAAATAAAAAGAATACTAATGCAACTCATTGTCAGCTCCTCAGTAAAAATGGTGCCGTTTCACTGGTTGTTGGACACGATGGATTCCCGTTCTCTAACATGAAATAGGTCACAGATTCACTCTCCGATATTTGCGTTGTGTTGTTTTGAAAATTGTGATTGCTTTTTGACGACTCTGTCAGGACTAGGGATGGGTACCTTTGACATTTGAATCGATTTGGTACCAATATCCGGTATCTGGGAATCGGTACCGGTACTTAACAGTACCAATTTTCGGTACTTTGTGTGCGTTGTTTTTTTTTTAATAATAAACTTTTTCTAAATTAATTTAACACATTTCTCAATATATAAAATTAACAAATATCAAGACAACATCCAACTCTTTGTATTGTAACATCAGTTTTTTAACTTATTTCTTCAAAGTGAAAACTGTTGAAAACAACAAGACTGTTTTGTCTTATTACACAAATTAAAATCCAGCTCCACGTATTCCTATTGATGTCATTTCCCCGCTAGAAAAATTGTGTGATGGAGGTCCATGGAAGGCAAATAAGTTAAAATCAAATAAACAAAAGAGGATTGAGTTAAAAATAAATAAAAGCTGTTCAAGCTTCGTTTTGAGCATCCAAAACACGTCCAACACTTCAAGTTGGCTGTTTGTGCTCTTTCAGGTCAGACTTGTTTGGACTGTCGGGAAGGGCCTCTGTTGCTTTCCTCTGCCGGTCTCTGTTTAATGGCGAATTAAATAAAGAAAGTGGCAGTACTTTATTTACTTTGAGCAAGCGAACGTHRTKYTCACAAGATAATTAATCCACCAGATAATTCAGAGGCGGTCTGTTCAACGAGTTTAGGAGCTGCAAGGCTTTAAAGCTACGTTCAGACCGAGCTGTGCTTACTGAACCAGCGGCTGCTGACATCATTACGCTCTTGCTCGATGCTGCGTTCAGGACAAGCATGGAAAACTCACCACTCTTACACCAATACAGTCGCAATGATGCGTTTAGGTACCGAAACATGGTACCATTTGATGTTAAGTGAATAGGTTCTCAGTAGTACTGACAGAATTCGGTCTGTACTTAAAAAAGTATCGAATTTGGTACCCATCCCTAAAGCACAGCGATTATACTGATTGTTTGAATGTTGAACATAAACATCCTTGTTCCTCAGTAGAGCCTGAGGTGTTTAATATTGTTCTTTTTTAGTCTCCTGAGGTAAGTGACGTGTTTGAAGGGTTAATGTCTTGTCAATAAATCTAGAAGTCCTCACAGGCCTCTGCAGCTCTTTCGTCCATTTATTTGTCACCTGTCAGAGACGGTGGCAGCTGATATGTCTTATTCCTATATGTCTCCCCCAGGATCGCTATGGAAACTTACATCCGCCAGAGGCAGCTCATCATGTCTCCTCTCATCCCATCCCGAGTTATAGGAGAGAACGAGCCGCTGTCGGCTGTCTTCAACAAAGTCATAGCCACRCGGGAGGTCAATCACAAAGGCCAGGGTAAGATGAAGTGCTAACAGACTGCGCTGTCCCCTGTGATTTCAGAGCCTTGCTCCAAATTAACCTTTTTGTTTTGGAGTGAAGTTAAACGTGTGTGAGGGATCTGCTACACGCACCCTTTTAGCGTCTGCCTCATTGAGTTTCCTCACATGTCTGCCGGCAGGGCTGTTCGTGACCCTGAAGCTCCTCCCAGGGGACCTTGCTCAAGTCAGGAAGGACTTCCCCCACTTTGTGGACCGCAGCACGGCCATCGTCAGTAAAATGGGCTTCCCAGAGATCATCCTCCCAGGTGGGTTAAAATCTTTGTTGCTGGGCACGGCTCCACGCTCACCATCATATTCATTTTACATTGTGCACRGAGCCGTGAGACGGCTTCGTGAATTCTCATCCAGTTCACCTGACGAGCTCTTGTTCTTTGTCCAGGAAACGTGAGGAACGATATCTATGTAACCTTGCTTCAGGGCGAGTTTGACCGTGGTAAAAAGAAGACCCCGAAAAACGTAGAGGTCATTCTGAGTGTGCATGATGATGAAGGCAACCCGATGGAGGTAAAATGGCTGCGTCACTGCGACAAGGACTTTTTAATTTTTTTTGATTTATAGTTCTACTTTTTGTGCTTAATGGGGCAAAAATCATCACACGGGCACCGTTAAAATGCAGCTACTCCCTCTTTCAATGTGAAGCTTTTATGTTTTGGAATGTAATAAAATAATTATCTGGTTCTCAGCAGTCCTAATTAAAGTCTAGCATTCTTTTAAGGAATGTAAATTGGTTGCTGCCTGTCTTCAGAGACTTATATGAACATTTTATGTTGAGAAATAAATGAGTTGCAGCTGTTTTGATCAAACCTTGAAAAACAACTTCTTGCATGATCTCGAGCAATACTGAAGCTATCATGCTCAGCTGGTGTGTTGTGAATGACCCTCTGCTACCATCACATCAAGTTTTAGCTCAATATCTGCAAAACTGACAGGTATAGATATTTATGTTTATTAATGTCAAATAGCTGTGGTGGCCATGTTGAATTTTAATATTTTAATCAAGACCACTGAGACTGAGAAAAGACCAAGATTTTTAGGGGCTGAGACCAAGACTAAGGGAGTCAAAACCATGACCTGAAACAAATAAAACAGAAATTTAGTGTCCTAAAACAGTATATTGTACACATGTAGCTAACTTAATATGTATAGCTAATATTGATTAAATCTCTTTGTGTGAGGGCCGGGTAAAGAATTTTGGTACCAAGACAGATTGCTAATGTTAGCTAGATAGTCCTGATGCATCTCAGTAATCCAGGTAGAAAAAAGTCATAAAGAAAAAATAAGTAGGTCCTCTCAATGGGTTCTTCTTTAGTGAAACGTTTCATCTCTCCTCCAAGAGACTTCTTCAGTTTGATGAGTTTC
>NW_013952691.1:375585-414815 GCF_001266775.1 Austrofundulus limnaeus
GCATCATGGGATAGGCTGGGCCGAGAAGGATCCACAGGACCTATCCCTCATAAAGAATGTATTTGTTTTACAAATATATTCTTTTTGATTTATGTAGCCAAATTATATTATTGAAAATTTTGTAGACATCTTTTGTTCCTATAAAACCACTGCTCACTTTCTTGGAGTGCTGCATAGGAGTGAATGTGTGTGGGGAATAGGTTACACCTGTAACAAAAATACATAATTAGCAATGARTCACGCTTGGATTTGAATCATTATGTTTTRCATCTGATGGAAGCAAGGATGTTAACAAATCAATTGGACACTATTCTGGTAACGTAGTTGTATTTCCACAATTGTGSTCTTGACTGRTCTTGAAGTAAAATCCYGAGTTCTCAGTGACCGAGACTATCAAAAAATGGTCTTGAGGCTGGTCTTGAATACTTCAACACTGTTGAATTGTATTAACTCCTAATCTAGTAATTATCTATTGAAATGTTTATAAAAATCTGTCAAGTCATTTGTAAAATATTTTGCTGACAAACGTGAACATAACAGATATTAGTCTGTCATATTAACTGAAATTCTAAGAAAAAAAAGGAGAAGATAGTGTTTTTTCAGAATCTTTTAGCAGCAATAACTTGAAGTAATTAGATTGTTTTTAGTCTTTCGTTGCTGCAGAGAAACCACTAATCCCTGCAACAATTTTCCCTGCAACCCTGGAATGTAAAGAGGRGTGCGCTTCCATTTTATCCTGCCCATAATGCATAGTTCCTGTGGCATGGCCCTAACAGATAACATGTCAGGTGGTTTTATGCGGGTCCACCAGCATAACAGAAACTTGATTTATTTTCTGTTTATGACCAAATCACCGGGAAATTAATGACGCTGACATCCGCCTCAGATATCCGTAGTTATTTCAGTGACAACATGCTGACATGTCACAAGGAGATGAAAAGTAAAAGTGGTATAAATCATCTGATAAAACAGCAGCGTCTCTTTCAGCACGGCCTCCCGCGATCTGCTCTTGTGGCTCCCGTTGCTGTATTAATAATTTTCCCGAGCAGGTTTATGTCTCCAGCCGTGCCTCCATTATTTTATATTTGCCCCGTAAATATTTTTCTTTTGTCAAAGCAGATATGAAACATGGCAAAAGAGGAAAATTAATAATGTTGTCATGTAAACTAATTGCCTTCCTTCATTCTCCGTAGAGAGCGATATTTCCTGGTGCYGGCTATGATGGCATTACAGAGTACAGGTCGGTCATTTACTACCAGGTGAAGCAGCCTTGTTGGAATGAAACTGTAAAGGTGAGCCTGCATCCCACAGCACACATCATATGTTCTCCAGTTACTTACAGAAGTAAAGGATTTGTGCTTGSGTGTAATCCTGTAGGTATAACATGATGCTTATACCTCTTTGTATTATTTTTTTCCTCCTCAAGGTGACTATTCCCATTGAAGACGTGTGCCGCTGCCACCTGAGGGTGATGTTTCGTCACAGATCCTCCCAAGACTGTGAGTTGCTACTATTTCTGTGACAGATAATGCCACCTTGTTAAAGGGACAATTCAGAACTTTTGAAGTGGACTTCTATAAAAAGGTTATGAAAAAAATACATCTTACCTTTTGTTCAGTAGATAGCTCTTTGAACATCCTCCTTTAGCTGAAATAAAYCATTAATTGTGACTTAACTGGCTGATTCCAATGGAGACTGGACTGAAGACTGCAGTTTTCTGAAAACAAGTCCTGCTGCTTCATTGTGGAAAAAAACACACAATCATGATTGTATTAATCAATCATTGTTCATTCAGTTCTGAAAATCATTGCTTTTTGTTGAACCTAAAAACATCAAAATGCTTCTACTAGGATATTTTCTTTGAAGCCTTCCTACACTCGTGGTTTGGAAATGCATCATGTGAACATGGCTAATTTAGCAGAATATCACACATCAAGTCACATCAAGCCYCCTGACGTGTTTTTAGGTGGAATTGACATGATGACATCTTAAAGGCACAGTGTGTAGGATTTGTTGTTTTCAGCGACATCTAGTGGTTGAGTGGTTGAATCATCCTCCCTGGTCCTCCCCCCACCCCCACCCCCTGCTTCCAAACACAAAGGAGTTGCTACGGTGTCTCTCAGGTGTCAAAAACCTTTGATAATTCCAACCACGATGTCTCCCAGCAGCTTCAGGGCTAGTGATGTTTCAAGTGGTAAGATTATGAGCTTTAATAAGTAAAATTATCCCAGCTACAATGACAGACAACAAATATTACATTTATAGTATTACAACTAAAACCGTTTTTGACGCCGCCACCGCAATTTGTCCTTCATGAGCCTTCATAGACAAGATGGCGGTGCAAGATGGCGGCTGCCTGTGTGGCGACCCGCGATCATGGAGATATAAACAGCTTTTTATAAGGTAAAAATAATAAAACAAGGTCTTTGTCTGCAATGATTAGACATGTTTTTTATTATTGTCATTAGTGATTATCTCAATTTCGGCTAAAAGAATTGACAAAATCCTACACACTGTGCCTTTAAGGACTRTTTGGCATCACATATTTCCCTGCACGTTCCCARTCATTTATTGACTAACCGTATTGAGGAGTTGTTTGCTCAAACGGACGTTGCTTGTTTTGTTGTAAACTTGGTTCTTGTTAAATGTTTCTGAATACTTTCAACAGATCTATTTTGCCTCCCTCTGCTCGTCTCCCACACAGCTTTCAGTTGAGCTTGATGTATATTTAGGAAGATGTTGAGAACTCTGTTCTCATTGTTGTAGTTTCATGATGAAAATCACATCGTCTTGATCTTGCAGAAATTAGCGAGTATTTGTTCTGTGCATAAGCTTCTGGCAGACTCTTTGCACACAGATGTTGGCTGATTGGTCAGACCTCTGTGGGCCTGTTTATGTGGAAGAGCAGGTGAAATGCAAACTTCACTAAATCTGTGATCGAACCAGCACCAGCCATAGTGGGTCATCATGTCCTGGGAGGCTTTTTAATGAAAGCCCCGTAATACAGTATGTGTCTATGATCGGAATACCTCTTTAGCATATTAATTTCTAGTTTAATTTCCTCCTCTTCATCCTCTGTGATGTCCATGACTTTGATGGCAGCCAGCTGTCCAGTCTTGACATGGTGTCTCTTATATACTTGTCCATAGGTGCCTTTTCCAACTACCTCCACCAGCTCAAAAATCTCTGGGTCCCTCAATAAAGCCAAGTCTATGTCTACTAGACTTTTAGCTTGAGACTTGTTTGCCATCTTTCAAATAAAAGCTGAACAAAAAATGGCCGTTATATCATTTGCGTGGGTTTCGGGTGGTAAATTAAACACAGGGTATTCCCTTCCCACGGAATCCGCTCTCAGGCAGCGAAACGCTCGGGTCTAGCTACTCCATGTTGAGGTGTCAGCAGGAGCCCTGTTCTCTCTTTGCTCTGCTCAGCTTCGCTCACACTCTTTCAGAAGACAATGATAATGTGACAAACCCTTATTTATTGCTGCTAGTTTTAGATTAGTTTGACCAAAATGTTATTACTGGCACATATGCCCCGGGCAACACTGGAAGTGCTACAGCTACCTACTGCTGCTGCTATTTGTGCTCGCAAATAAGTACAGAATTTTATATAAATAGCTGTCTAATGTGAAACTAATGCTGTGTAAAGATTTATAAAAAAAATGAGGAGATCACAGATCAAGGTTTTGAGATCACACTTTGGCTCTGGCTGTGATTGATCTAGTTGTTAGAATGTCAGTCCTGTCATAATTTCACAATGAGTCTCCAAACTGAGCTTGTCTAAAACCTATCTACAACAGGTAAGATATTTATTATCTGTAACCTTTCTGGAGATCATCACTTYGGAAGGTCTGAACCATGTCTTTATTTATAGAGTGACATATTTTTGTGTTTTCTGTTCCTTCAGCCAGGGACAAATCAGAGAAGCCTTTTGGCATGGCCTTCGTCAGGCTAATGAGAGGAGATGGGACCACGCTAAAAGATGGCCGACACGAACTTATCGTCTATAAGGTAGTGTGACAGGAGAACATTTTCTTATTTTGTAGGTTCAGTTTAATTCACTGCATTTAAAGATAAGCTGATAATATAATTATGCAAAAAAAAATCTGTCATGACTTTGACTGTGGTCGGATGGATTATTCATGAATCCCTCAGTCAATAAAAATGAGATTACATCTCCGTCAGTCAATAGTCTTTATGATTTATTYTCTGTGTTCTGAATTTCTTAGGTTGACGTGAAGAAGGCAGACGATGCAAGCGTTTACCTCACGTTGCCAGCTACTTGGACTGAGGTGGAGGAGAAGGAGAAGCAGACGGGGAAGCAGTTTCACCATTCAGGAGCCATTCCTGTGACCAAAGACAGCTTCCAGATCGCAACGCTCACCTGCTCCACCAAACTCACCCAGAACGGTACCGCCGGGCTCATTTCTCATTCCCCTTCTTTACGTCCAATCTTAAACTAAACAGTAACTTTAAAAAAAGTCATGTCACAAGTCATTCTGTGATGGACAGCTTCGTTCTCGCCCTCTCCCCAAAGGTTGCTTTAAAATTCATGATGTTGATCTGTGTTGCTAATATTTTGCTGACGTTTCCTGATACCGTTTTAATGAAGTTTTTATTGAAATTTCAAGTGTTAARCACCTTACCGAGGACTTCCTCTGCTGCATGTTCTCAGGTGTTAATGTTTTTTTTTCTTTAGTGGATCTGCTGGGCCTGTTGAACTGGAGGTCTAATCCTGAAGATCTTGAGCAGATTTTGCGGAGACTCATGGAGGTGGAAGGAGGGGAGATCGTCAAAGTAAATTCTCATGTGTTAAAATAATAAAATGCTTAATAATCGGGGTGTAGCAGTATACTTAAGCTATGGTTCAGTATCACAGTTTGGCACAACAGGAAAGAAAAAACTTTTTTCTTTTAAATAGACAGTAACTCTTCTGAGTGCAGAGACAAAACAAAAGCCTAGCAGTTCTTAAGAGAATACATATTATCAACCACCTTTCATGTCAGTTTTAAACTAAATCACTTCAGAAAAACCAGTTATAGTTGTTCTAATCAAACCTTGTAAGATGTTCTGATAAACCCTGTGATATTGTGAAATTATATTATTCATAAAATGTCAGTTACTGCCACACTAAATATTTCAATATCTATATCGAATTGTAGTCGTTTTTGTGTTTGCGGTGTGTTTGTTGTAGATTTACTTCAAATGATAACGTTCTGTGACTTTCAATAAACTCTGTCCAGTGGTTCATGAGATATTTTTCTAACAGASAAGAAGAGTAGAAGTTTGAAAAACAGATCCTATTCAGTCAATTAGTTCTCAGATTGTGTATAAGGGGAACTCTCAGCTACCACCACGCCAAGTTTTAGATCAAAGTCTATAAAACTAGCTAGGTTAAATAAAACTATAAAATTAGCTAGGTAAAAGGCTAGGCTTTTACATTTGCTAAGGCTGCATTTCTATAGTGGCCATCTTGAAAAATACATTTTCTTCAAAAGTTAATTAGTTGTACATCTGATTTTGTTCTGAGAGCTTCAATAAAATTTGTTCCCTGGCTATGATAAAATAAAATAAAAAACGTGAAGCACCTAGCTTCTCAGCTAGTGAGCAGTATTGTGGGAAAATTGCTCTTGACTGAAAATTCAGAACACAGAGAATAAATCATAAATAAATGGTTTCAAAAATGCCACTATATGACATAATGTCTTGCCATACWTGCACCTCTTTAGAAACAGTATTTTAAGCCTCTGTGTTGCTTTAATCCAAACATTTGCGCTTTTTTTTCTGTCACACGTAAAATACTGATAATATAATGTTCCCCCTGCTACTAAAAAATATGCTCGCCAGTTTAATCCACCCCATACTGTGATATTTTGGCACAAATATATGTACTGTTTTACCCACAATTTATAATGTTGCACCTTTTTATGGTGTTTAAGTGTCTTTTAATGAGAGGTTTGTGTTTGCTCTTCAGTTTCTACAGGACACTCTTGATGCTCTGTTCAATATCATGATGGAGACGTCAGAAAAGGACACCTATGATACCCTGGTGTTCAATGCCTTGGTTAGTTTTTGTTAAAGCCACAGTGTTTGTAGAAAAGAAAAGGGAAATGCTTGTTTAGTCGAGACATATTTGTGGATGGATGCTGTTAGCACTACCTACTGTGATAAAAGCATTTCCTCTGACTGCTTCTTAGTGGCTACTTTCAGCTGTTCAGACATTTAAGGTCACAGTTTGGGTCATCACAAAGCTCTTGTCAGAGGATGGAAATGCTTCATAAATACACCTTTCATTTATAAGTATCTGGAAGTTTCTGGGAACATTTTATTTCTGTGGCTTCTGGAAAAAAAAGGTTCCAACTTCTGATTCAGCTTTTATTTTTATTGTTGCATAACTACTTGTGGCACTTTTTTTTTCATGTGAAACAACTGAGTGCAAGACTGTTTTCAAAAAGCAACATTCAAAAACTGGGTGTTGTCAGCTCCATTATTAAATTTGCCTGCCTGTGAATGCTGCTTTTTCACCTCAGCTGCAAAACCTGACAATTTAACAAAAGTAAACATGTTTGCCTCTTGATGCAGTCTGACAGGCCATCATTTTAACAAGCTGTGCCCTCACAAAACCATGTTCTAATGTAAAGCAGCACTTTTTATTGAGTTCTTGTTCTTGCATTAGAAACATAATACAGCTTTGATCTAACATTAGCAGAGTTAAAACCAGAGGTGTAGAGTAACAAAGCACATTTCCTTCTTCTATTACTTCAGTAATCTTATTTTGAAGATTCTGCCACGTTTTTTTAATTAAATTTTTGCTTTGACTTTTATTTTGTTACCTTCAAAACCTAAAAAATATTTTTGCTTCTTTATTCATCATTAAGAATTGTTTATGCACTCTGAAGAAAGAAGTGTTGATTTTATATAATCAGGTTATGTCAACTGGTTCCACTAAACTGAGTTGAGTAAATTGAGCAGTTTTATTTTCAAAAAATGTGGAAATTGTTTTACATTTACTCGTTTTAATGGAACCAGTTGACATTACTTAGTAGAGCAAATTCAACACTTTATTTCTTTGTGTGTGTAAAAGTACTTTTACTTTCCCATTTATTGTGAGCAATTTTATGACCTTTTATTTGTGTACTTTTTTTATCAGTGAAATATATATATATATATATATATATACAGTATATAAACAGTTTTAACTTGCAAAAGCCTCTCATTTTTCTTCCTTGTCACATTTTCCGACAGGTTTTTATTATTAACCTTATCGGCGACATCAAGTTCCAGCATTTTAATCCAGTYCTGGAAACTTATATCGACAAGCACTTCAGTGCCACTTTGGCTTACATGTGAGTTCTGGCTTTCCTACTTTTGACAGCTTACGAATGCTATTTATTTTTAGTACTTTTAGCTCCTCTTCATGCCCAAATTACCCAGAGACCCTAATGCCAGGCTCATTCACTTTCTCAGGAAGCTCACCAAGGTGCTCAACCACTATGTGGGTCACGCCGAGGAGCCCACCCTGACGGAGAGGCTCTACGCAGCACTTAAAGCTCTCAAGTACCTTTTCAGGTTTATTGTTCAGTCCCGAGTCCTCTATCTCAGGTACCAAGAGCCTTACCACACTTGAATACACTCTACATTTAAATATTTCAAAGATGATTTTTATTTTTTATTTTTTTGTCCCTAATGCAGTTTCTGACTTTTCTTACTCAGATTTTATGGGAACAGTGAGGATGGAGATGCCTTTTTCAGCTCCATCCATGCACTTTTCCTTTCTTTCAACACTCTGATGGACAGACCTCTGGATGAAGGGGTGAAAATAAAGGTAGGTTTTTTTAAAATATATTCCTTCTGTTTTAACAACAAAATAAGGTTAAAAAAAAGCAATGCACTCGATCACTTAAAATGAAAGCGTTGCCTCTATTTTCTGTCTCTAAGCTGTGTTTACATGCAGTAATCCAGCTGTGAAAATGTGTTATGCTGTTGTGAAATAGTTACTGAAATGTCACGCAAACAGACTGCCAAAATAATGTGAGCTCCGTCGGTAGTTTCTTGTAAAGCGTGGAGGAAACCCTGGTGAAAAGTTTGTTTTTGTCCTGAGAATAAAAAAAAAAGAACAAAAACCTTCCTAAGCTTCAGCCTGATGAGGACAGATTTGTTGTTTTTTCAGGGGGCGATATTGAAATACCTGCCCAGCATCATTAATGACATCCAGACTGTGTTTGATCCCGTGAAGCTCAGGTAAGTCACCAGAGGATTTGCACAACAGGAAATGATAATTGCCTGTCTCTGCAAATGATCAGCCTGGCTCCTGCGTCAAGGTGCTCTTCTCAATCCTTGCTGCTGTAAAATCAACCCATCTTGACTGCTGCTTATTAGCTCTCTGTGACARTAATTACATGTTGTGAAATGAATTACCATTAGGATTGTCTAGACAGATGTTTTTTTTTCTTTCTTCTTATTTATTTATTTATTTTAAATTTCTCTTCAGTGTTGTTCTTGCAAAGTTCATTGAGAGCATTCCCGAGTCACAGCTCGTGCGTCAGAAGYTGGGCTGCATGTGTAAAATTGTTGAGAGTGACCTTTTCAAACAGCCAGGTAAGGAGCTTTTGGGGCCTCACAACTACATAATGACATTTCAAACAGGATGAAAAATTTAATCATTTTCTGTGCATTACAACTTGCATGTGTTTACTGGGCAACCTTAATTAAAAAGAAATGCGCTGCGGAGTCGAGTTACGGCGGCGTTTCTTGTTTTTCCTTGCTGCAGATTGTCGAGATGTGCTCCTGCCGCTCGTCACCGACCAGCTGAGCGGGCAGCTGGACGACCACTCCAGTAAACCAGATCACGAGGCTTGTGTCCAGCTGCTCAGCACGGTGCTGGATAACCTGGACCGCAAAGATGTGGTGAGGTGTTATTGTTTATCCTCTGCACATGAGCGCCTCCAAGATAAAGCGAGAGCGACGTGGTCGGGTTATTGCKGTGGAAATCAGTGACCAAAGTGAGTTTAATTCTCTTAGCGGCTCTGCTCATCCTTTAGCTCACGGTCTGAAGACCTCAAACAGGCACCCATACGGCGCTCAGAGTCAAACTGTTGTTTTATGGATCCTGTGGAGGCGATTCAGCTGCTTATTGGAGGGAGTCCAGGAAAGTGTGACCTGCAGGGAAGCCTGTGGGCAGACTGTGAGCATGCTGGGGGTGCGGGCTACATATTGAATTTGGCCTGAGAGGTTCTTCACTTGCAGTCCAACAGTAGTTTTGTCTTGGCTTTTAAATAATCCAGGAGTTTTCTTTTTTCAAAATGGTAGAAGTTGGACAGAATTATGATTCACTGATCCTGTGCCACATTTTGTTCAGGGGTAGTATTTTAACCGATGTAGACTTGTAGAAATAATTATAAAGAATTATATAAGCTTTGTTTTGAAGGAATATACATTTTTTTAGGCAGCTGATGTTCAGGTATAATAAAAATCTATTTAATTTAAATAGAAGTATTTATATTTCATAACATCCATATTTTCTGTCTTTGAATTAAGGGTGAGTTTTCTGTCGTCCTGATGGAGCTTTGTGTAGAGTCACAGCTCCTCTGTATAGAAAATAACACCAGCTGAGGTGGTTTGAGCATCTGATAAGAATGCCTTGTTTCTGGGCATGTCGGAGAAGTGGAGTCACCAGAGGCACGGCTAGAACCAGCTGGAGGAATTATTTATCCTCACTGACCCCAGGATCCCTCAGGAGCTGGAGAGGAGTGTTTGGGTTTCCCCTGCAGGACCTGTTGACTCCAGAACTTGACCTTTTAATAAGTTGTTCAATGGATGGATGGATAGGACATAATAATAGAAATATAGTCATTAGTTTTACACTAGRTCATAGAATGAGGTCATTGCAATCTCAGATGGAAAACGTGACATTTATATGTAGGTTGTTTATTTGACAAAAGCTAAATCCAAATGTAGAAGCAGATTGTGAAAAAATGGGAATAAAAACGGGTAATCTCATTGATTCATTGATCATCAGCAAATGTAAGATCGTCGATTATAATAATAACCTTTGGTCGATTTGCTTTTTCTGGAGCCTTCAGGCGAGTTTTACCTCATAACCAAAGATAAAAGACCATTTCAAAAATTATGGAGAAACAATTGTTGCTGCCCATCAGTCTGAGAATAGTTTGGACCATTTTCAAACCATTTAAAGTCTGTTTATCTTACTGCAAGTAAAGAAGTTATTGACAGGTGGAAAACATTCAAGACCGTTCCTCCCAGGGGTGACTGTCTCAATAAATTCACCCTGAGGTCAAACGTTCAATGCTCAGTGAAATAATAAAACCCACGAGGGAGAGCCTGCAGGTCTCAACCAGTTCAGTGTTAAAGTTTGAAACAGTTGTAGTTATTGTTACTTTCTGCTTCTGCATTATAACTTAACAAATGGAAACACCTGGTTATGATGATGTCCTTATTTATAAAACCTGAATATTAGCGCTGCAGCTAATGATTATTTTAATAATTGGTTATTTTGGTGATTTAATCAAGTAATTAGTGAAAATTGTCAGCTTCTGCAGTAACCTCTGAAACTTACTTGATTACTAATACAATGATTTAAAATTGTGATGAGGTAATCTACACTTGCTGATGATCCTGCTGCAATCAAAATAACATTATTATACCACTTTGTATTTTATTTATACATTAAAAGCTCCAATTATTTGTATTTGTGTGTGTGAGGTTTGAGGGTGCACTAATTAAAAGTGTTGTATCATTGAATAATTTTTAACCATCACAAAAAAGTTATTAATAGTAAAAGTAAATGCATATTTTTTATTAAGACTATCATCATGTTGGTGCAGTGTTCCCATTTTAGGCAATAAAATATTTAGTTTTGACTGCTTGGCTATAAACAAATATGACAGCAGTAATAAATGAATTATTGTAATGACAGGTTTCAAAGTCATAAAAGGCAGTAGCAAAACAATTCCTACAGAGTACTATAAATATTTTTAAACTTGAAATATTCTCTCTCATTTAAGCCAAGATAGAAAAAAAGCAACAAATAATGCTGTCAGTGTGTTTGTGCTTTTATCTTTATTTCAAATTTTGTCACACAATTTAAACATTGTTAAATAATACCCTTCCTGGTAGAAGCTATGATTAATCAACACATGTAACATTAGCCAAAATATACCTCATAAATACATTGTATATCTGTAACATGACAGATTACAGATGATCACAGATTTAGGTAACATAAATGACACCTGTTGTTCACACTGGATGTGTTCAGTGTATGCAGTGGCTGCTTTCTGTTCCCGTGCTGAAACATCGAGAACATGCAGCTCTTACACTTTCCTTTGTTGTTGTTGTTGTTGTTGTTGTTGTTGTTGTTGTTGTTGTTGTTGTTGTTGTTTTTAAATGTTCTCACACTTTTCTGTCATTTTCTGGGCACTTTGTTTTAGGACTCTTCGTCTCCTTTCATAACTAAAAATAGCACTTAGCATACACGTGACAACAGTGTAACCGTTAGCGGAAGCGCTAACATAGCATTGTGCAACACAAATAACATTCTGGATGGACAAAGGTGCGCTGAATAGTTTAACAGTATTTATTTTTAATGAAGCTTCGAGGCAGAAAAAAAATWGAGTATTTTTTAGTAATGGAGGTAATCGAATATTTAAGGAATCGTTTCAGCCCTATTGAAAATTAAAAGACAATGTAGTCAACTTTTATAACAAATCCCTCTGATTTACCTCATTTAAAACATTTTGTAAAATGTATCTAAAAATTGTTTTATTCACTCTCACTAACATTAATGACTCATTTTRTAAAATGTTAATAAAAGAAAGGTGAGCCTGAGCACTATCAATGCAACAGCCATTTTTAATTACAAATATAGCTCTGTGCACGTGTTCCAACAACGAATGACTGAAACAGGAACCTCATAGCTGAAGGACAATTCAATAAAACATCTAAACGACAGCTGGAGATCAGTGATAAATTTTTCAGCTTTGCTTGTGCAAATAGAGACTGACTAATATCTGTAATGAAGCTGGTGATGTCGATATGTTAGTGTGTTTTGTTTGCTCAATGAAAGCTGAAAAAATCAATGAGCTCCAACTGTGCTCTTTGCTTTGCGGCAGCCTTTGTCTTTAAAATATTAAACACAATGTTCCAGTTTGCCTGTCACTCCCCGTTTTTTTTWAAATAAATCATGAGTTAATTTGGTATTATCACTTTACAATCATGTAATTATCAAAACAGATTCAGGTTATTTTTGTGCTGTTTGACAGTTTAATTAACCACACCCATTGTAATGGTGGAAAATGGATGGACTAGAAATAAAAGAAACACATCCAACTCAGTGAAAACAAAACAGCCAGAATGTGGCAGATGAGGTGTGAATCAGCCCTTCTGATCTGTCGGCGCGCTGCAGCGGCTGCGTCGTGGCTGATAAGTGTCCCGGGTTCTGTTGTGTGTGCGCAGGGTCCAACCAGAGGGCACATTCAGCTGATAATGGAGCGGCTTCTTCGCAGGGTTAATCGCACGGTCATCAGCATGGAAAGATCCTCTCCTCTCATCGTAAGGCCTCCACCACAACACAACAGCTCGGATGTGTCCAAACACCGACGCAGACAACAGCTAATTTACTACGATATGTGCTTTATTATGCAAAAAATCTAACCGTTTTTTCTGTTTCCTGTAAAATCTCTGGAGCATTAACCGCCACTTCTTTGGCAGGGCCACTATCTTGCCTGCATGACGGCCATTCTGAAGCAAATGGATGACATGCATTACACCCACTACATCAGCACCTTCAAAACGAGACAGGATATCATTGTAAGTGTCTCGAGTCCTCCGCCACATCTTGTCCTGAAGCATCTCATCAATAATGAGCGATAAACCACCCCGGCCACTTACAGCTCCTTAAGAGAGTATTGATTACAGACATCTCATGCAGCTGATTGCACCGACAGGGATGTAGATGTTACCGGATCTCGTTTAAGCTCGGGGGTGTGGGGGCATCATGTGTGACTGACATGTGAGGGTGGAGCTGCTGACTGACGTGTGCTGTTTCGTCTTTCGGATGTTCCTCGCAGCGTTTCTCTAAAGAACAGCACCATTGATTCATCCGGAGTAAAAAAAAAAGTTTTATTTTCCCTCCTGACGTTAGGACTTCCTCATGGAGACATTCATCATGTTTAAAGACCTGATGGGAAACGTCTTCCCCGCTGATTGGATGGTCATGAACCTGGTGCAGATGCAGGTCTTCCTGAGGGCCATCAACCAGTACTCAGATGTGCTCAACAAGCTTTTCCTGGACCAGGCCCACTTTGAACTCCAGGTGAGTCTTGTCCCTCTCTTTCCCATCGACGTGCCGTAAAGCTGAGCCTCGTGAGAAGGTAATTATAKTATGAATATTTGAAAAGCCGTGTTTCCCTCGCAGCTATGGAATAACTACTTTCATTTGAGCGTGGCGTTCCTCACCCACAAGACGCTGCAGCTGAAATCCTTCTCTCAAGAGAAACGGAAAAAGATACTGAACAAGTGAGATTGCTTACAGGTCATCCGGAAAGGTCGTTTAAATTAGGAGAACTTAATTAAACCGTTGTCTGGTTTCTATTTGCCGCAGATACGGAGACATGAGGAAGACGATTGGATTTAAGATGCGAGATATGTGGTACAACCTCGGTGAGTATTTTGCACCAGCTGATAACGCTGCTGTTTGTTCAGCTCCTGCTGGTAATGCATGGGGAATAACAAGACAAWTTTTTATTATTATTACTGTCCACTTTCAGTGTGTGGTGTTGTTTTTCTTTGGCACATTATTAGATTTCTCCTCTGTTTGTAGGGAAGTGAAAAAGGCAGCATATTGCCATCTCAAATCAGGTCGTAATATTTTCTGCCTGATAATGTTTTGTTGTCCTCCAGGCCCGCACAAATTGAAGTTTATTCCGGCCATGGTCGGGCCCATTCTGGAGGTCACGCTGGTGCCTGAGCTGGAGCTCAGGAAAGCTACCATTCCTATCTTCTTTGATATGATGCAGTGTGAGCACAACTTCAGCCCTACACGCACTTTTGAAACGGTAAACTTCTGCCTCAGACGGTCACTCCTTCAGTCCTGATTCACTTTAAAGCTGCTTTTGGATCAATAAATATGACACTTGATTTTTATTATTTTTAACGTTCATCTTCTTTTATTTCCCTTTTATCTTTGCAGTTTGAGAATGAGTTGATAACGAAATTGGATCAAGAAGTAGAGGGAGGCCGAGGGGATGAGCAATACAAAGTCCTACTGGAGAAAACGTAAGGTCGAAGAGAAGATCAAATAAAATATATTTCGCATTTTGAAAGGTTTTTTTTTATCAAATACAACACATCAAATAAGATTTTAATGCTGTCTAGTATGGAATTTAAAAAAGATACTTGTAAAATACACTGAACTCTTCTGACTGGTAAAAAGTCTTCAGTTAAGCAGACAAGTAGAATTATAAACAGACTGATCAATGGAAGTTTCTTTGAGCACACAAAATAAGATTTCAAACCTTAAGAAAGGGCTTACATTTACTGAAGGGATATCACCCTTTCATCCCACAGTTTTAGACTAAAACTTGTTGAGACATGACGAAATTGTAGTTAGGCATGGGACGATATGAAATTATGATGGTATGATAATCTTGGGCAAAAATATCACGGTTTCACAGTATGATGGTATTATGATTTCAGCTCTAAAAATTTTGTTTTGAAATTTGTATTTAAAAAAAAAGAAAATCTACTATCAACTTTAATTATCTTTGAAAGCTGTTTTTAGATCTTAGATGTGCTATGCTGAAATTTTATTGTGCATTTTACTTGTGATTTTTAGCACCTAATGCAATTATATTATCCTGATAAACTTTACATCTAGTAAAATATCTGCTTTTCTATTGCTTTATTATTTAAGACAAACCAGTGTATACTGCACGACAAATCTTTTTATTGAAGTAATGTATCACATTGGGAGTTTTTATTGTGTTTTGAATTTCAAAAGGGTTTTTGACGTAAAGATTATATAATTATATGCACACAGAAACAAGAAATCACAACTATGAATGCGTGTTTATGAAACTCACGTTCAGCTAACGAGCTGCTTGGCTAAAGGAGGTATTCAATTTTATCGCCTTTCACTTAAAACTTATCAAATACACAATCCAACAACTCAGTTTTGCAGACAAGCTGTGATCAGCGCATTAAAACCACAGCAACACGGTGATATGTTTCACAATCTGATGCTAAAGTTAGCTCGTTCATTTCAAGAAAGCATAAACTTTACCTGGAGCTGCGATCATGTTAGATGTGTTATCTCCATGGTCCACATTGCCGTCATCTTCACGGCATCCTAAGTATTTTCATATAGCTGGATTTATTATTTTACACAGGGAAAAGTTTGGGGAACTCCGTTCTTCAGCCACCACACAACCCCTGCAGAGCTGCGAGTGCCGACAGGCAGTCTGCTGCAGGAGTGTGCAGGGGGAGGGGTCGCGGGGGGAAGTCTGCAGCGGCACAGACCAGAGGAAAAATAAACAAAAAACACATATACCATAGGCACGGTATGACAGAAAATTGAAGTGGTTTTGAAACCGTGACTTGTTCGTATCACGGTATACCTTGAAACCGGTGTTCGGCCCATGCCTAGTTGTAGTCAAACCTTGAAAATAACATCAAACACAAATATCGTGAAATTCAGAGACATCGTGCTTCAAGTGCGTGTTGAAGATGATGCTCAGCTACTACCATGAGAAATTTTAGCTCAGTATTTGTTAAACTGACTGTTAAAGCCATTTTTGTGTTAGCTAATGTCAGTTAGTGGCCATGTGGTGATCATCAGGAAGTGCATTCACTCCAGAAGTTAACTAGTTCTAAATGAACATAAAATGATTATTTTCTGAAAGTTTCTTTATAATCCATCCAGTGCTTCTTGACATATTTTGCTAACAGACAGTTGAGGGCAGAACTTGAAAGATCTTGTACAATCTGTTAGTGCTTGAAATATGTGTTGGGGTTCACTTTCACACCACATTTTAGGCTGAATGTCTGTAAAACTGACCGATTAGAGCCAATTTTGTGTTTTTTGGGGTTGATTGGCTGTGGCGGCCATCTTGAAATGTGTTGGCTCCAGTACATCCAATAATTACTTTCTACAAGTTTTGTTATGACCTATCTCGTGCTCCAAGAGTTATTATGCTAACGGACAGAGTGAGTCGACTCCAAAAACGTAAGGGCAACATTTTACACAAAGGTGTTGCACAATATGTTGGCTCTGATCGTGTGTTGATCAGTCTCAGCTGCAACGCTTAATTTGAGGTCAGTATCTGTAAAACGGTTTGAGGTATACAGTAGCTGATAACAACATCTTAGGTAAAAGGTACGTTTGGCTGACTGATCAACATGAAACAGTGGTTTGGAGCTGATGTTTATGAAGCCTGTGGGTGTGTGCAGATTACTGGAGCACTGCAGACGCCACAGATACCTGTCCCAGTCAGGAGAGGAGCTGGCTCTGCTGCTCAGCAGCCTGCTGGAGAATCTTCTGGCGTACCGAACCATCGCACAAGATGGAAGTCCCGAGCACCGCATGAGCTGCACCGTCAACGTGCTGGTAGGCTTTCCACCTGTGGTCTGGAAGAGTTAACCCAGTTTGTGCGTTCACGCAGAGCGATTACTCGTCCGGTTCTTAATAGAAGCTGTTTCCTGGAATGTCACTGAAACATCTTTTTCTGTTTGCAGAATTTCTACAAAGAAAAAAAGAGGGAGGACATTTATATCCGGTGAGTCAGGAAGGATCACTAACAACTAGATTTTGGACCCGTTCCTTTATTCTGTCTAACTCAGAGAGTCTGCAACGACATGAGTAGTGTTTAAATTTAATCTGAGAATAAAACCGAGTTCCTTTAACAGGTTTTCTATCCAGTCTTTTGCTGTTCATGTGTGGGAACATCTGGTGGGTTAGGGTCTGGTGGGGAGTGGTGGTGCAGAGGTTAGAGAAGGCCAGCCTGTGATTGAAGCGTTGCCAGTTCAAATCCCCCTGACCGTTACATCAAAATGTAGGTGGGAAAGGTGAAGCATCCACACCTGCCTTCACCCTCATTTGCTCCACTTTGGGGCAATGAACAAGACCTTTAACCCCACCAGCTGCTCCCTCGTGCACCCAAGGTGGCAGCCCTCTGCTCCAAACACGTGGGCTGCGGTAGCTCGATGGTTGCATCAGGAAGGGCATCGGGTGTAAAACAACTGCTAAATCTTTGTGCAAGTTAGCTTGTCTGTGGTGCTCCCTGAAGACAGGAGCAGCTGATGAAAGGAAAGATGAAAATATGTTTGTGCTTCAGAATTGTCAGACTGTTCGGGTGGGTTGGGCTCAGATTTTTTTTACAGATTTGTGAATGTATATGAGATATTATAGAATGAGCTCATTATGGTTTGAGTTTTCACCAGAACGTGTAACATGGAAGAAGCAGTTTCAGTGTTGAGCTAACAGATTGTTAGCATTTTCTTTTCATTGTCTGTGCAACTTTCTGACATACAGACCATTTGCTCCAAATCCACCAGAAAATTTACACAGTGTCAAATAACCTGAGGTACATTTCTGCAAAAGCAGAAAATAGCTTGGTGCATGTATTGAAAATCACTTAATTTCAAGACAAGAAGAAAAATATGTATTAGTAACATGCAGCAAGTTATTCTTAAGGGAAAAATGAAAAACGACCTGCCACTAATTAAAGCAGAGTTGCTTAGTTCAGTTAATGAAAAATCGTTGTCTTTTTTTGAAGACATTCAAATAACAGTGAAGTAATTTTATGCAATTTAATACATTTTTAAAGTGGACTACTTTTTTTTCATCATTTTCGACAAGTGAATAAAACATAGATTTGTCCAAAAACAAGTAGGTCTGTATAACTTTTGATTTGCTTTTTTCTTTTTGCCTAACACATAAAAAATTTAAATGCCACAATACAACATAATCTAGTTTTTATTTATGCAGGATATGAAAAAATAAAACTTTGTGAATCGTCTTAATTTTAAACTAAAAGTCTTTTTTTCTTTTATAGATTTTAGTTGGAGAAATGGTAAAATAGTCTCTTGCAGTTTTTGCTTGCATACTCCTGGTCTAATAGTGCTGTGATTTTGTAAACAGATATTTGCACAAGCTGCGAGATCTGCATCTGGACTGCGAGAACTACACAGAAGCTGCTTATACACTGATGCTGCATGCTGAGTTACTGGAGGTCTCCRACACTTTAAAGATTTGTTTCACAAAGCAGCCATGTTTTTATTTTTAGTTTTTAACTTGTCTTTTAATGATGATTTTCTTCTCCAGTGGTCAGACAAACCTTGCGCCCTTCATCTGATACCTCGAGACGGGGAGCGCATGTGGACCCAACAGGAGCTGAAGGAGAGGCTCTTCCATGAGATCATTTGTAACTTTGACAAGGGCAAGGTGATTGTAACTGCTGAACATGTCACCTTAACATAATGCATAATTTACTCTAAGGGATTGTGTTGAAACTCATGGGGATGTTACGTCAGCTCCCACACAGACCGCAGACGTTTGTGTTGTAAAGGTGGGGGAGGTTTCATTAAAGAAAGGCAGATGGCTAAGTTTAATTTGTGCTTCAGTTTTTATGTCGTGTCGTCCCCCCCCCCAAATGACTGCTCTGCTCATCTCCTCAGATGTGGGAGAAGGCCATTGAGCTGGGCAAACAGCTGGCTAAGATGCACGAGACCCACATGTTTGACTTCATGGAGCTGAGCCAGCTGCTGGTAAGAGTCGTGCACAAGAATTCAGCATCACCTCAGCTAAAACATCTAAAAAAACAGCGTCAGAAAGTGATACAGAAACACTTACATTAAAATGTATTATTAATGCCTAAAACACGATAAATGAGACACAAATGTGACTTTATGTAATTTTATTCAGCTCATTTTTACCTTATTAATGTCTGCTAATACTATTAGTTTAATTTTATTGTAAAAAGTACAAATATGTGTCAGTGTAGTTTTGAAGATAATCGCCATCCTTTTTCCTTCAGTTTATAACCGCCGAGAGACGATTTACAACATACCACATTATGCAATTCTTTCTTACCACTATTTGTTGTTTGTTGCAGAAAAACCAAGCAAAGTTCTATGAAAACATAATGCATGCAATGCGGCCACAGCCAGAGTATTTCGCTGTTGGTTATTACGGCCTTGGACTCCCTTCTTTCCTCAGGGTAAGAAAATTATTACCTGTTTCAATAAAGTGAGACACGGAGAAACTCTCATATTGTTGTGCTTATGCAACAATCTGGCATTTTGTAACATTTCTTGAGGCAATGCGCAATAATTCTAATGAAGGTTATTGGCTTCTTGATGTTATGAGAGAATGTCAGTATGAAGGCAGTTTTGTCAAAGCATTAATCATGCCTCTCATTTTGTGGAGATGTTAACGTTAATGACAATTGTTTCTTTTTATTTATAGACTTTGATGCAGTAACTTTTTCCCCCCTGCAGAACAAGATGTTCGTCTATCGAGGTAAAGAGTATGAGTGGCTGGAAGACTTCAGTTTAAAGCTGCTCTCTCAGTTCCCAAATGCAGTGCGGATGACGAGCACAGCGCCCCCTGGAGAYGACATCTGCAACTCGTCTGGACAGTGTATCCTCAAATAAACCGCAGAAACCTTGTAACACATGTTACTATTGTTGAGATATGTCAGTATTTTAGTGGAGTAAATTTTGTGCAGATACAGATGGTGGCAAAAGTATTCACCCCCTTGGTATTTTTTCTAGTGTGTTGCCTTACAACCTGGAATTTCAGTGGACTTTCAGTTAGATTATGGGTAATAGACTTACGTAAATACTAGACAAAATTTAAATTAAATGGACAAAATTGCCATCCATCCAACCACCAACCACCTCAGCTGGCTCCTCTGGATGTGGAGGAGCAGCGGCTCTACTCTGAGTCTCTCCCAGATAACTGAACTTCTCACCCTATCTCTAAGGGAGAGTCCAGCTACCCTGCTGAAAACTCATTTTGACTGCTTGTATCCACGATCTTGTTCTTTCAGTCACCACCTAAAGTTTGTGGCCATGGGGTGGGCCGGAACATAGACCAACTAGTAAACAGAGAGCTTTGCCTTGCAGCTCAGCTCCCTCTTAACCACAACAGACCAGTGCAAAGGTCAATAGCACCCCACCTTAAATGAACACGTTGGTGAAGTGCTGCTTTCCTCGCCTCAGCCGTCTCACCGCCATTCGAGAGTCTTTATCCAAAGCCTCACTGACTCCTCCCACTTATGAGCTTTTGCCTCAGCAACAGCCAGGACTGGGGCCTGCTTGGCCTGCCAATACTCCTCAGCTGCCTCCAAAGTCCTACCAGCCAACAAGGCTCAATAGGAATACTTCTTCAGCTTGACAGCCTCTTTTACCCGGGGTGTCCACTACGAGTTCGAGGATGGCCACTGCAAGAAGCACGACAGCCTTGTGGCCACAGCTTGAGGCAGCTCCCTGGACAATTGAGGCGCAGAACATGGCCCTCTCGGACTCAGATGTCCCTGCCTCAACTGGGATGTGGTTGAAATTCTCCCAGAGGTGTGAGTTGAAGATGTTTCTGACGGGTTCTTCTGCCAGGCGTTCCCAGCAAACCCTCTATACATGTTTGGGTCTACCGGGTCTGTCCAGCATCTTCCTCCACCTTCTGATCCAACTCACTACCAAGTGGTGATCAGTTGACAGCTCAGCTTCTCTCTTCACCTGAGTGTCCAAAACATATGTCCAAAGATCAGATGACACGACTACAAAGTCAATATCATTAATCTACGACCTGGGATGTCCTGGTGCCACGTGTATTTATGAACACCCTTATGTTTGAACGTTGTGTTCTTGATGGACGAACTGTGACTAGCACAGAAGTCCAATAACAGAACACCACTTGTGTTCAGATCAGAGAGGCCATTTCTCCGAATCACACCCTTCCAGGTCACACTGTCGTCACCCACGTGAGCATTGAAGTCCCCTAGCAGAATACCCCCAGCACCCCTGCTAAGGACTCCAAGAAGGCTGGATACTCCGGTCTGTCATTCAGCATGTAGCCACAAACAACCATCAGAGCCCGTCACACCACCCGAAAGCACAGGGAAACTACCCTGTCATCTTCTGGGGAAAACTCCAACCCACAGGCACCAAGTTGAGGGACCAAAAGTAGACTCACACCATGGGCAGCTCCAGAGTTGAATAAGGTCCATCTCCTCTCAAGGAGATTGGTTCCAGAGCCCATGCTGTGTGTTGAGGTGAGGAGCCCTATTTGGTATCTCTCAACCTCATACACCAGTTTGGGCTCCTTCCCCACCAGAGAAGTCACGTTTCTGGTCCCAAGAGCCAGCTTTGGTAGGTCACGGTCAGAGGGCCAAGGTCCCCATTCAAATGGGGAAAAATACTTTAGATACAGTATTTCTAAAAAAAATGAATATGCACATGTATTTACCTTCTTTGTCTTGAAGTTTAAAAACCATTACTTTTAAAAGTCACAACCGAAAAGAAGGTACCTTCAGATTATGCRAACTTTTACAACCAAACAAGCAAACCAAACAAACATTCAGTTCAAGTCCTGACATTTTTCATTCCCATACGTAATTTCTAGTTGCTAAATGTTGTATTAGTAATATGATAAATAGGATAATTGTTCTCAATGTGCAACCTCAAAATTTGACTATTTCAAATATTAAAACCTAAGACATGAATGATTCACTTCTGCTTATCTGCTCTGCTTTTCTTCTCCGTTACTGCTCCTATCCTTATCTGATCTCGACAGACATCCAGTGTTTCACTGTGAAGCCCGTTCTCACAGTGCCCCCCCGCTTTAAAGACAAGGGGGTTCCAGAGCAGATATTAAAGTGCGTAACAAAACTCTTAAAAGCCTGATTTATTTTTACGGTGAATATCAGGAGGGAGGGAGGTTTTATTGTTCTCGAGGCAAAGCGCTCACTCAGTCCTGTCCCTCTCCTGTTCTCCTGCAGCTATTATAGAACCAATGAAGTGGACCAGTTCCAGTACTCCAGACCCTTTAGGAAAGGTGAAAAGGACCCAGACAATGAATTTGCAGTGAGCACTTTTCTAAAATTCACTTTTAAAGCAGTAAAAATATGCGTGAGCACACATGCACGGATAAAAGTAAATTAGCTCTGTATATGCACGTACTACACTGTGAAGATTAATGAAAACATGGGGGGAAAAAATCACCCTTGAATAATTTATTAATATTCTGACCCACAGACTATGTGGATTGAGAGAACAACTTATGTTACCGCCTATCGCTTCCCAGGGATCCTCAAATGGTTTGAAGTCAAATCTGTCTCTGTGGTAAGAGGCAGCCTTGATGCTCAGACTGAGCTGTTTGTTGTATTATTGAATGGTTACCAATTCATAAATGAACTGAGAATTCMTGCCCGCCTGACAGGAGGAGATCAGTCCTTTGGAGAACGCCATAGAGACGATGGAGAAGACCAATGAGAAGCTGAGTAATCTGGTGCAGCAGCAAGCCTACGACCGCTCGCTGTCCGTCAACCCACTGTCCATGATGCTCAACGGCATCGTTGACCCCGCCGTCATGGGTGGCTTTTCCAACTACGAGAAGGTTTGATTTTCTAATTTACTGTGACAGGTTTGCTGCAGAGTGCACTTTTTGTGCCTCCAGCAACTGGACACTTTAAAATTTCATGGTGTCTATACTTCTATTCAGGTTTTTGTGGATGCTGCTGTATTCAGAAAGCAGATTTAAATTGTTTTCTTTTGATTTACCAACAGGACAGAAGTTTACTGTCCTTTTAACCTTTCAAAACATACTTATGGCATTTATTAAAAGACATGTATGCTTATAAGGACACAGACTCTCTTGAATGTGTGTTTGTATGAAGTGACACTGTGTTGACATTTTGTAATTAAAAGGTCAAACTTAATTAGACTGGTTGTGAACTGCAGTTTGACTGCTTGACTCAGGCCTAATGCTGCAAGACAGGAATCTTAGTGTATTTTAAGTTATAATATATATATATATATATATATATATATATATATATATTATAACTTAAAATACTTATAAACAGCTTTAGAAGTACTTTTATTTATAAAATTATGCCATTTGTAACAAAACAGTTTGAAAGTCACTGATGCAGCCTGGTTGAGTTTGTAAATGAAGCAGCACCTGTTTGCTGCCACTATGACAGGAAATCTCTTCAATAACAACACCTCATTTAACCTCATATTCTTCATTAGAACAATGATTTTATTATCAGTAACACAACTGAGCTCCCTTTTATGCTAATGATTTCAGTCCAGTGGACGTGAACTTCCTCTCTGCTGCAGCTCAGCTTTGGCAGCACTATGCAGCACAGAAGGTGCTGCTTGTATAAAATAGAGATGCATTGAAATTTTGATTTCTTGTTTGATTTAATCAAACATCAGATTTTATATAATTCAAAAGGGTTAGATGCACGTTAGGAGCGAATCTGTTTTGAATTTTTCTCACTGAGATTCTGAGCTGTTGAGAAAACCTTTGGGGCTGCCGCTCCAGAGGCTCAGACCTAATGGCGCCCATGCAAAAAAAAAAATCATTAAATATATTATGCAAGAGTACAAAGGAGCTCAAAAAATATATATATACAATTTCACAGTGTATCTGTTTGGGGGTGGCACAATTTTTCTGGAATCCTAGGTATTTACTGAATCTTGTTAAGCACATAATGTCATCTAACATGGAAAGCTGTGCTAATTAAAAGCCCAGCACTCGGTAAACAGTTTCTGTCCGCCTTCGTCTTTTTCCGCTTCTTCTTTCGACTGTTCCCTCTACAGGGGTCCCTACGGTGAGTCATCTTCCTCCATCTCACTCTGTCCTCACTTTAGCTGCATCCTCTCACAGTACCTCCTCTTCCTTTTTCCTGGCAGCTGCATCGCTAACATCCTTCTACCAGTAAACCCTCTGTCTTAACTCTGGACATGTCCAAACTATCTCAGTCTGGACTTACCACGCTCCCCCTTTTCCCAGACAGACAACCCAATGTATTTGAAGTCCTGCACATTTGAGACCTCTGCTCCTTGTAGTTTCACTGTTCCACCTGCCTCCCTCTCAACTTGAGAGTTCAGGTTGGTTAGAAAGGTGATATATACCAATAGTTACAATCCGCTTACAATTTACCATTTAAACCAGTCTAACATACTTCTCTACCGCTCCAGATTTCCTCATACACATGCATACAACACCACAGCTCCTCYCTCAGCTCCCTGCCAYRTTTTCCTGAATCCACAAAGACACAATGAAGGTTTCTCTGACCCTCTCTGTAGTTCTCCGTCAGCCTTCCTCGAAGCAACGATGGCATCTGTGGTGCTCTTTCTTGTCATAAAGCCACACTGCTGCTCATAAACAGTCATCACCTCTGGTCTAAATTTAGCTTCCACAACTGCCTCACGGATTTCCATTGTGTGGCTCATCAACTTAATTCTGCACACCACCCTCGTATTTAAAAATCAGCATCAGCGCATGCCTCCACTCCTCAGGAATCTTCTCACTCTCAGAAATGACATTGTCTCCTTTCATGCTAGAGTTTACTACAATAATAATGTGCTGGGATGCTTTTGTCAGACCTTAAAAAACATTCATTCTGAACACTCTACTACCACATCAGATTCAGCCTCAGTATCTGTAAAATTGATCGAGTTCAAGCTATTTTTGTGTTGGCTAATTTAAAAACTTTTTCCCTGAAATCCGTCCTGTGGTTCAGGAGCTATAATGCTGATGTTTTAAGCAAAAATCTCACACAATGAATAGTAAATGGCCCATGTGTTGTAGATGGTTCTCAGCTACAACCACAAAGTAACTGTATAACCGAAGAATTATAACCACTTCCTGTGGTTTCTGAAGTCATTTGAGTGTGATGGTCTTTTTGAAATGGGTTGGCGTCAAAAGTGGATCATATGCATACATCCTTCCAATGATTATATTCTGAAAGTTTCATTAAAATCCATCCAGTTGTTCATGTGATATTTGCCGAGAGTTGACTTTTAATGGAAAACAATTGAACAGAGATCTTGCGTTAAAGTTCAGTGTATGTGTTGGGGTTCAGTCCCAACTAATACCACACTAAATTTCAGGTCACTTTTTTTGAAATTAACTTAGTTATAAACACATAGTATATATGTCTATAACTAAGTTATAGACATATATACTGTATAGACATAGCATATAAACTATGTGTATAGTTTAGTGTATGTTTATAGTTGAGTTTTTTACAATTCAATAGACTTAAGTGGTCATTTTTTTGAGTTGATTTCAGATGGTAATTAGTTGTAAATGAACATCCAACATTTACTTTCTGCAAGTTCCATTCAAAATTGTTCAGCCGTTTTTTAGATATTTTGCTAACAGAGAGACAAAAATTGGCAAAAACATTGTGTCTTGCAGCTTAAAGGGGAAGAAAGGCAGAAAATAAAAGTTAGGCTTTTATTTTGTCAGGAGCTACAAAGTTGTGTGTGGCCTTTTTGTAAACCAGTAGTAGTCTGCTGAAGTCACTGCTGCTCGCAGCTGTTTCTAATGAGCTCCAAATGCCCAGATGTCACCCAGTTCTCCTCCTCTGCAGGCGTTCTTCACAGACACCTACATCCAGAAGCACCCAGGTGACCATGAACGCATCGAGGCCCTTAAACATCTCATCGCCCTGCAGGTAGATTCTTTCACYGTCGCTGACTCTGAAGAAAACCACTTTTTTTATACTGTCGCATATATGCTTGACTAACGTGTCGACCCCACCCCCCAACAGATCCCTTTACTGGAGGAGGGGATTCGAATCCATGGGGAGAAAGCCACGGAGCAGCTGAAGCCTTTGCACAATCATCTGGTCACTTGCTTCCAAGACCTTCGGGAGAAAGTGGAGTCTCTTTATGGTGTCATAACGTTGGTGCGTTGCCAACTGCAAACTCAATTTAATGCAAGAGGGTGCCAAGTCTAGCTATTGGCCCTCTTGCCTTCCTATCAAATGCTTCTCATTCAAAGCGGAGTGTGCATTATATTATCCCAGGACCATAAATCTTCCTTTAGCCAGGCTTTTGCAACCTGCGCCTTGCCTGTCACTTGGCATCTTCCCTGCCAAGATCCCCCGTTGACGCCTAATCCCATTTGTGTGTCCCAGCCCTGCTCCCTGACGGAGAAGAAGAAGAGTCGCGTGGGCTCCGTCGTCATGCCCTACATCCTGTCTTCCACCCTGCGTCGCATGTCCACCRCCTCAACCCTGTCCACCGCCTCCTCCGGCCTCTCCAGTGGCTCGGTGTCCTCAGATGGAACCGTTTGCTCCCAAGAGTGAGTCCCCGGGTCTTCCTCTCACTTTCAGACATTTGGTTCAAAGCGGAGCCGTTTTTCCTCCTTTTTATAGAGGGTTTGTCTTCCGTTTCTCTGCCTCGGGTTGTTCACAAACAGTTCTTTGCTGTCTCATTCTAGTGATCGCAGGGCTTCTGTTCTGTCCCGCTCTGAGGAAGACAACAGAATCGCTCGAAAGAACAGGAAGGAGTGGAGCGTGAGCAAATCCCAAGTCCTGCTGGAGAGGAAGTCAGACACAGATGAGGTAAGGCCTTTTTATTTGTAGAGTTTGTAGAGTATGCAGTCGATTTTCATTTACACTGAAGTTTATGCTTTTAGGTTTAATTGTAAAGAGTGAGCCATAGTTTTTATTTACTTTGATCTTTTATCCCCCCAGAATTCTTCAGATAAACAGCAGAGACCCAAAAGTTTACAACTGGGAGACCGACGGCTCACCCTCTCCCTGTTCCAGGGGCCTTCATCRCAGCTGAGCCTGTCGAACCCTCTCAGCCCGCTGCCTGCCTCYCCCAACACTCCACACACGCCACGCTGTTCCAGTACGTAGCAAAAGAACCCGTCTTCTGACAAGCACCGCAGCACATGCCAGCATTTTCTCTCTCTCTCTCCCCTTCTCTTAAAGTTCCACTTTTCACAGTAAAAAGGAGGATTTTCTTGCAGACTTGTCTTTGTGTAAGCGCATTCTGGTCTGCAGACCTAATCAGGTCACACATACTCACAGATGCATGTGGTCTGAAAAGCTTTTATTCCTTCTCCTTCGCACTAGGTTATTCATCACTCCTCAGTGACAACGATGCCAATACTATTGACACCCCAGGGACCCCCCCACCCATGCCTCCGAAGAAGCATCYGCATGAGATTGACAACCCTGGTTTGTCTTCAGAGGTACATCTGCTCAGAGAAAATAACAACCCATTCCTAATGCATATTTAATGACAAGTAAACGTTAAAATATTCCGTTTTTATTTTTATTTAAAGTCCTAACACAAACTCGCTTCGTGATTTTTTTTTTCTGCTTTTTTTTTCTTCCCGACAGTTCATTCCTCCGTTACCAATGAAAATCGAGAGCAAGCCTCCTCCACCGCCTCCAAAGACTCGAAAGTCAATGTTCCCCTCGTATGAGCACCCCCCTCAGTAAGGCTTCACATAGGCCTMCGACTTTCGATAAGTCTCTGATTTGACTGTGATGAAAGCACTGGGTTTTTTTATTTTTGTTTTTTGCGCGACATTGTGGGAACGCTGCGGTGAGGACTCGGACAGAAGGAACGTGGGGAAGATTTTCTGCTGCAGTGATTTCTCTCTTTCAGGTCACCTACATTTTCAAACAGGCCTCTCTCTGTTCTGAAATTTAAACCATTATTTTTGGGATGAAGCTGAAGGGAAGAGCAGGCTCGCAGAAACCCATGTACGATTCTGGGTGGATTTTAGGGACAGTCTTGGATTCAGCTTATTAAGAGAATGAAAGAGTTGCTTTTTAAAGCTAACTCACTTTGGTGTRTTTCTTTTTTAAATCAGTGCAGGGAAAAGAAATGAATAATGGTACAATGTTATATTTTATTTTTATGTTTGTATGGAGTGACACTGGATGAATCATTCTCCTTCTGGCTGTTTAACAGCGTTTCAAATATGATCAGGGAAATAAAAAAGCTGCATTAGATAAACGTCAAACTTGATTAGGAGCAGGGAACACAGTGTGTAGAAGGTTACTGTTTGTTTGATGTGTACTTATTTTGTGTTTCCTAGTATTATGAGCATAGCAACTTTCCAAAACCACACGGTTTCAGAGACACTGGATGGCATTATTGAATGTGGTGCAGATTCTGCATTTGTTGTATTGTTTGAAATGAACTAAGTACCGAACCTGATGCTTCCAAACTACACTACATCACGCTGAGGGAGGTGTCAGGTGGATGAACTGTTTCCCTTCAAGGCATTCGTCCTCTGGTTGRAAGATATTTGATAGGGTTGTCAAGTCGGTGCATTAAATATGTATCTGGAGCCAATAAACAACAATGAGCGGAGCTCTTTACCAAGGTAACAAAATCAGTTTATCTATAATTCTTAGTTAAAGCGTCATTAATTGGTGCCAAGGAAAAAGAAAAAGTGTTGTTTAACGAGGCAACCACTAAATTTCCCAGAAAACAACTGCTACTGATTAAGTCCGTTTGTTTATTTTAACTGTTTAAGTTATTGCTTTGGACTTTTTGAAACGGAGTTCTGTGGAAAAGTTCTGAGCAAAAATATCTTACGTGTTGTAGCTCTTTGAGTGACCTCAGCTGGACTGACGAGCTAACGGCTAGTCCGAATGCAGACAGGACCAGAGAGGATCGTTGCAAACATGTCGACCCAAAAGCATAAAGGGTGCAAAGTTTTTTTAGACGGGCTGCGTTCCATTTGTGCTGAGAAATCTTTTCACTGAACAACCATTAGTAACTGTTGAATTGGAATGCAGCCCTTGTTATTACATCTGTTTTTTTSTAATTGTTCAAAAATTTCAAATCCATTATTGTAAACACTAATGCTTCAATCTTTACACGTTCCAGAACAGAAAGAAATGAYTGAAACATTGAAACTGTTCTCATCCTGGGTGGCTGCTTTCTGCTGCTGTTTCACCAAACTAAACTATAATCCTCGTAACCCAAACTTTCCTGCTTCAGGCTCCAGGTAAATATTTATTGTAAGACTGTCTTTTCATAAGAGTAAAAAAACTATATATACATTTTTTAAATTGGTTAAACTTGGAATTCACTGAGCTGTTAAAGCTTCATAAAGCAAACTAACATTGTTGTGGATCACATTTGTTTGGTTTAAATATTCCTGTCTTTTTTAATTCTTTCTTAAATCATTTTAATTGTAAGATTTCAAAATATGGACTTCTTCTTTTTTTTTCAAACATTTGTACACCCTGTTTGAACAGAGGCTGTGTATTTTTAATCCAACATTCTGCTTTCTTTTGCACTGTCTAAATGGTTTTTTTTTTACTATATTTTTTAAGGAGCAATAAAAAGATGACGTGCCTTTAAAGCTGCAGTGTTTTTAAATGATCAAATTGTGATAATTACAGTAAGTTGTCTTTATTTTTCTATGTTTAAAGTGAAATTGTATTACAAGAGATTAAAGTGGTTGTACAGAACACTTTAAACAAACTTCAGATTATTTGCGACGACGCCTCCAGAGATGTGTAATGATATTTTTTTAAACGAACAAACTTGTTGACTGAACCGAAATAAAGACTTTTCTGAAAGGCCACGTCCCATTTGTGATTAAAATATATGTATTAGAAAGAAGTGCTCTTTTATTATTGAAATCCAATTCTGTAATCACAGAAAACATGATTGATTACTCTGTGTTCTCACAGGGAACATTACACGTTCACAGACTGTGAGTTGAATGCTGATGGGCCGACAGATGACACATTTAAGCTCAACAAGTCTAACAAGGTGGCATAAAACTGGTGATTTATGCATTTCAAATACAAAGGGTTAGATGTAGATAAGTGATTCACTGGGAGTCATTATGTATGGAAGGGTTTATAAGCTGTTTATGGTGAGTGTGTGATGGCTTCTGGTGCTGCTAATCGGAAATGTTAATGATCTGTACCCTCCTGTCAGACAGGGAGGCACAGCAGATAACTCTGCCTGGAAATCTCCGAGGCCATGAAGCGTTCACTCAGTGGAAACGCTGGTCAGGAGGTAGCAGGCTCGCATATTCATACTGGTGTGATCGAGTATTGATTGTTAAACATATTGTTCTTTTCGCGTTTATGAAATATGTCTGCCCCGCGTTCGGTCGACTGGCTTCACTGCAGGGATGCATCTGCTTCTGCCCTTGAGTGTTTGCTTTCAAGTGAGGATGCACCGTCCCTGTTGCCTTGAAACAGCCCACAGTAAAAAAGCATTTTCAAGTGTTTTTTTCTTGAAAAATGATGCAAAACTCAAACAGCTTCAGAAAATAAAATACAAAGGTGGTTTCAAAGAAAAATAATTTTCTTTCTTTTTTACCTCAAGTACATTGTGTACAACCAGGAGGGTTTGTTGTCAGCCTCTGAAAGCAGTAGTTCAGCTCTTTTAAAGTGGGGGATCTTTTGCAAGGTTGTACGCAATATCTTACCTGCTGCAGACAGTTTTTTGAATGATCTYAGTTTGGAGAAATGTTTTATTTCTGACTAAAATAATAAGCTAGTGGCTATTCTGAGAGGTGTCTAGGATCAGGGGTGGGCAATCCTGGTCCTTGAGGGCCACAGCCCTGCGTGTTTTTGTTTCTCGGCTCCAACACACCTGATTTGAATGAATGGGTGGTTATCAGGCTTCTGCAGAACTTGGAAGATAATTCAGTGACTGAATCAGGTCTGCTGGAACAGGGAAACAAGTAAAACATGCAGGACTGCAGCCCTCAAGGACCAGGATTGCCCAYCCCCGGCCTAGACCTTAGTGAAATGCTGCCACTTTACATCAGCTCCAAACTCAAACATTAGATCATAACATTATAAAATTAGATCACGGACACACGATTTTATGAACCTTTACACTCAGTTTTGCATTAAACAGTTATTCTGTCATAAACATGATGAAAAATCTTTGTGCGTGCTCCAGGTTGGAGTGTAAATGTTACAGCTGCTGTCATTTTGTTTGTTTGCAAATACCTATGGACATCTATGTAAACAATGATGTACTTTTAAACTGACAGATATGACCGTCTATATAACATTTGCAGGAATTGCTGAAAAAATATTTGAGATTGGGTCTTGTTCAAACTAGAAATTAGCTCTTCAGTCTAGTCAGAAATAAACTTATTTTTTTCCAAACTGGGTTGGATCAAAGAACTATCTGCAACAGGTAAGATATTAATTGTTTACAAAATTTAGAGCCCCACTTCTAATACAGTAAATTTTGACTGTCGTAGCATCCATTTTTCCTGCTACACATGAGTATGTGCAACAATATGATGTTTTTTAGAATTAAAAACATTTAACCCTGGAGAAGTCAGGACTTCTGGTAGGTCGGTCTCCCCTCCTCTTCCTCACCCCTCATTGTAAAGTGTTCAGTCACTGCTTCTGTTTTGTCTTGTTGGACTTCTATAAAAAAAAAAGTCATCAAGCATACGAAGGCAGCATTTGTTGCTCTAAAATAGAGCACTTTTCTGTACAAACACTGCCATTACAAAAGTATAAAATATGAGCCCACATTACCACAGAATCTGGGTTTTGGACTTTCTGTCAGTAACAGGGATGAATGGTTCATTTTTCATTCTGCGTGGCACAAAACCTCCATTCCTTTCAAAATAAATCTGGAATACTGATTGGTCTGACTACACTACATGTTTCCAGATGTCTTAAATTATTTAACAATATCCTCTGATCTTTATATGAGAACCGCTGTTCCCTGAACGACTTTGGTCTTTTTACACATTTATCACATTTTTACAGCATCTGCCAACAGTTACATTTAACTCACACTTTGAGCATTTTATAAATTTATTTTAATCTCTTACTTTAAATACAATTTTTAAAGTGTTTTTTTTTGTTCTGTCCAAGGTTTTTCTTTTTATACACCAACAGAAAGCTCTTTTTTTTTTGTCTAAGGATGAGACCTAACTGGGACAAAAATCTCAAATGTAGTCGCAGAACAGTTTATCTTAATAAAGAGAGTGAGTCAAGGGAGTTTCGTCCTCAGTAATTAGGGTCTGGATTGTTGTGATGAAGAAGAGTGGGCAAAGTCCTTGATTTACTGGCTTATCTTAAGTCCAACCCTCACCTGTGGTCATGAGATCGATCAGAAGCAAAAGAACAGRCTCACACAAGTGACTGAAATAAGCTGCAGGCTGACCTGGGCTCAGAGCTCCTCTGCATCAAAACGAGTCAGCTGAGGTGGTTCTGGCATCTGATTAGGAAACCCTCTGAGTAGAACTAGAACTCAGTGGAAAGAGTGTTTGGGATCCCCCAGGAGGAGATGAAGATGGATGTTTTTGTTCCCTCCCGAACCCGTTTCCTTTGCAACCTGACCGTGGATAAGTAGTCTCTCTTACAAATAGATTTTAGCATAAAAGAGTCAGACAATTTGATTTATTGTATCAGTACAAAAAAGAATAAAAAATGTGGTATCTCTGGTCCAAAAAGATACACAAAATAAAAGCTTCTGATAAATAAGTTTTGAATCATTTTATGATCAGTAATCAGCAGTACTGTTGAGCATCTCTTTGGAASTGCTCCACAGCAGTGACCGTCTCCGAATCACAGAATAAAGTGTTCAACAGAATCCCATTTCCTTGTTTCCTTGTAACATGGAGTTACTTTTCCAGTGCCGGTGATGGGAAACCAAGCTTAGCTACAGGAAGTGTTTAGCAGCATATTGCCTTCTTCTTCAGTCAGTTAGCAGCTTWTTATCTGTGTGGGTTCCTTTCAGCTCAGTGTTGGAGTTTCACCTGCTGTTTTTCCGCTCTGTTTCCGCTCTGCTTCTCTGGGTTTTGTGTGCATGTTTAACGTTACGCTCATAAACTTTAGGCTCAGCTTGGCGCTTTGTTTGTCCTTGCGACACATGGAGCCRTCTCTCTGGAGCCGAATGCATTTTTCAAAGGAACACTGCTGCCAGTGTTGCATAAAAAAAATCCACTGTACTCCTGCATGTTTTTTGGGGGGGATGACATAGGAGGCATGTTTGAATAATAATAATAAAAAAAAAAACTCACAAAAATCCTGCAGAGTGAGCCTAAAACCCCCTGCTGTGTTACAGCAAAYAACTTTACTGTAAAGATTTTGAAACATTTTAAGTTATAAAAAACAAGAAGAAAATTTGAAATCCTTGTGTTTTATTAGAAAAATTGGGGGGGGGGGGATCATTGTTTGATTTTAAAATATATAAGAACAAACACTTTAAATCAGGGAGATATTGTGTTTTGTAATAGCTTAATACTACATGAAACACACCCTATTACTGTGCATGTGATACTAACTAATCACATTCAAAGTAAAATATATACCTCCATGTTTTAAGATAAGTTTAAATACAAAGGTGTGTGTTAGCCTAAAAATGCCATGGTTATTTTGCATAAAAGAAAATTATTAACATAAAACAGAACTTTGAAGTAAAAAAAAGTATTTAAAAAAGTCTAATTAAACAAATATATGACCCCCTACCTCCACAGACCCATGGGTTGCGACCCAATAGTTGAAGACTTCAGCTTTTAATGTTCATTAGCAAACATTTGTTTTAGATTATTATTCAGTTTTAAGAGCCAACCTTTTTTATATTCGGTTAAAGAAAACTTCAGTAAAGGATAGAGACATTTTCTCAGTGAAGTTTCTGACACATCTCACCTGAGACTGCTCAGATACCTGCAAAATATCAGAATAAAATATGAATTAGTGGCACAATGATAATTCTACTTAGTCTTAATATTTGTTTGAATATAGCAAATATACACTTATTTGTTTCTTTCTATTTTTCTCAGAATCTAYAACTGATTAGTTATTTTAAAGTAAAATAAAGCTGACCAGAGTGTGAAGACTGAGTAGATTTTTTTGTCTCTTTTAGGAAAATGATGCACATTCAAAATTCATGTGTCCYCTTTTTGAAACCCCAATTTTACTTAATAATTTAGGCTGAAAATGTAAATCTGACCCTCCCACTGTGAAAATAGATGTAAGTTAATAAATAATTCCCAAAGCTGCATGGGACGTAAGTTTTCTCTGCCAAATAGATTTAAAGAACCAAAATCAACTTATAGGTGGAAAAGATTTTGAAAAAAAAAAAAACCTACATCAGCAGGTATCAGAAGCATTTTTATTTATTTATTTGAAAAAGCAGGCCAACGTTAAGGTGCAGTCAGTCAGTCAGTCAGTCAGTCAGTCAGTCAGTCAGTCAGTCAGTCAGTCAGTCAGTCAGTCWRTCAATCATTCAAAAAATAGGTACTTTTTCAGCAATCGTCAGTTTTCCCAGCAGGGCTGCAGGGACTTGGTGCCTGGTTTTATTAGTCTAATCTTTACAAAATAAAGATAATACTTTTTAGAATCAGTGAATTAAAAAAATCCATCTCTCAGCTGTTAAGAAATAGACAACAGAATTTATTTAAAAATGGTTAAAAAACAGTTCCATTGCAAAGGATTTTTTCTACGACTTCATAGATCCAAGACCTTTACTGTGGGATGTGCATTTTCTCGTTCATTAAGGTGAAGAAAGTTTAGGTTCTTACATGGTTTAACTCACCAAGACGATCCAATAAGCTCCACAGAAGTTGAGGTATTTTCGAGATGAAGGTTCATTGATGAGTCATCAGCATAACAGTGAAATGGAAGCATATTAAGAAAAAAAGATATGGTTATTTTTTGATTAAACTTTTAGTGCCGGTGCCTATAAATGTTCTTTTATTTTCCTGTTTACTCTGTGTAAACAACACTATAATGTAAATAACAAACCATAATTTTGTGTGTGAATCACAGGCAGTATTTCCTCCTGCTGACCCCCCTCCTGCCTCTGTCATGTTCAGCTCCTTCCAGCAGTTTGAGTAATGAAAGCAGAGGCCTCACCCGACTTAAGTCCCCTGCATCAAAGAAAAAATATGCCCTTTCTTACTTTGTCCACTTCTGTGCTGGCGGCGGCCCAGCACTCTGCGTGAACAGGGATTAAACTTTATTATTGTATCTCTGCTTTGAACCTCACTAGGTGGTGCCAGAGGGTGTGAACTAATGGAATGCCAAAGTCATCTGGTGCCTTTTTCTTTTCTGTTTTTTTTTTTCCTAAGTCTGTTTGYTCGCTGAAGGTTTGTTGGGCACGAGCAAATGCACTTTTAAGCAACACCCAGCTTTTCAACCACACATGTGGTTAGAGCCGTCACACCTACAAGCTGTCAACTGCAGGGACACATTCCTGTTGGGAATGTAACAAACGCAGAGAGGAGGGAGTTGCTGTTTTGTCACTTGGAAGCCTTTTGGCCTGGCATAACTCCAGTTACAAGCCTGCTGCTGTGATCCCCGCGTGCTGCTTCGACAACCTGGGACCTGGCCGAGGAAAGCACTCTGAAAAACCCCTGCCAGGGAAAAAAAAACGATCAAGTTGTGTGTACTGTAGTGTTTTATTAATATCCTCTGTACTCTCACTGCAGTTGCATGTATTTTTTTAACATTTCAGATGGGCACAGACTTACATCATGTCCAGACAGCCATGCTCAGGAGATAGATTTTGCAGGCCTGACTATTATTTGTTTAATTGAAAAATTAATTTTTTTATCAGGTGTTCTGTGATGAAGTTGTGCTTTGCATGCGTCACTCAAACAGCTCTACCTGTCCTGTCCTAACAAGCTAAGGCAGCAAAACTCTTCGTTTCACCTGGAGGTTAGCTCAGGTGACCATGAGGTTTTTCAGTTCTTGAATGTTGCAGGAGTTTGCGATGTAGTTTTGTGTTCCGGCAGCTTCAGACACGACAAACATGGATACTCGTCCAGACAGCTGTTCAGGTCGTGTATTAAAGTTTTCCAAAGGCTCTTTTTACCATAGATGAGGACCATGGCGGTGACAGTGGTGTAGAGTGATGTGATGAAGAACGTGAAGCCTATAGACGTGTTACGGTTCACCACGAACTGGTAGTTCGCATAAAGGTCGACCACAAAGTAGACGATGAAGTTGGCCACGAGAAGCAGGGACATCTGGATGACCCTCATCTGAGAGCCGAGTTTCGGCGGGTGGGTGCCGTTGTTGCTGGCTTTCATGTGGCGGAGGTGGAGGAGCAGGTGGACRGAGATGGAGATGCAGCACTTCAGCATGATAAGCCCGGGCACCACGTCCGACAGGAGCAAGAAAAGAACATCGTAGAACTCCGCCGAGCTAGTTTTGGGCAGCAAAACCCCGCAGTCCTCCCTGCCCAGTCCGCTTGTCGTGTAGTTTTTGGCGTGAAACAGCACCGTCATGGGCACGCAGAAGGCCAGGCCGCACATCGGGATGAGGAAAACGGCCAGCTTCACGTGTTTGAGGATGGCGGCTTGGATCTGCGTGTAGCAGTGGTTGGGCGTGCTGACCAGCTTGGTGCTGTAGTAGAACGTCAGGAAGCTGGTGTCCCAGACGATGGTGAACTTGAAGCTGAAGATGATCAGCAGCAGGGTTGTGTAGAACACCTGGGCGACGTAGCACGTGCTGTCCACCTCACTCATGGTCATCCAGAAGTAACACACCAGCTGGAAGGTCACGTCGGCCACAGCCAGGGCCAGGACGATCGTCTCGCTGGGACTCCTCACCTTTTTGTCCTTCTTGTTCCACAGGCTCAACAGAAACATGTAGACATTAAAGAAGACGGTCGTGACGGCCACCAGGCCCGTCAGCACCCAGAGGGTCAGTTTACTCAGCCCGAAAATCATCTTCACCCCTAACACATCTGCGGAGGGAACCTCCAAGGAGATTTCCTCAAACCCGGCAGTCTGTGTGGCGGCTCCGCTCGTGTTCTGCTGGGTTCAAAGAGACGACAGGAAAAAAAAGCAGAAGCATTAAGAATGCTCACTTCAAACCAGACGATTCATCATATTTGTGTGGCATAATAAAATCAGTCACAGTTTGTCAGAAGGGCCTGCGGAAAAGATTCTCACATTTAGCTTTTGATTTACGGAAAACAGACACAAATGTGCTCAATTAAGGTTTTCTTATGTGGTTGACAGTATTTGGGAGTATGTGTGAAACTGAAATAAATGGTTGTGTGAAAAATGAAGCTTTAAATGTTTTATTAGTGTTTTTTTTTTTACCTGCAATGAAGATCCTTTTGATTCAGATGAGGCTTTTTTCTCTTCTGAAGGTATCTGATTAGCTTGTCTTTGCCTGTCAGTTGCTATCAGAATAAATAATTTAAGTGAAGAGTCCTTTGTTTTGTTCTGTTGAGTTTTAATCACCACCTGGAGTCAGGAGTGCAGGGCAAGCCCTTTGGTTCAAGCGTTTCCTAACTGGGATTTATATTTAGGAGCTGGATTTGCATCGTGTCTTCCCACAGGCAGTGGTGAAGCAGTATTTGCATTGACAAAGGTTGGACAGGATGGACGCTTCCTAAAAGTATTCAGGGACTTTACTGTATTCCTGTCAGTGCTGCGTGACARCTCATCCAGTCCAGTCTGCCACACGCCGCATGCAAATATAATTATTCCTGCAGCCACGCCACACATTTACAAACACCAGACCAGAAGAACATCCATTTACCTGATAAGAAAAGCAAATCACCTTGAAATCACCTTATGAAACATCACACTGGTGTGACTTTGTGGAACGACTAACAGAAAGATGCTGAAGAATATTTCAGCTACATTCTTGTTTACTTGGAATAATAAGAGACAAGAAATCAGATCCAAACATGAATTTTATCTATAGAAAATTGCCACATCTGCGAGCTTATCTTTTCTTTTCAAAACCAAAACAACTATTCTCCTTAATTTCTATATCTTGTCAAAAAAATAAAATAAAATAAAATAAGAACTGATGAAACCCTGCGGTAAACACAGTCTAGCTCCATCGTGTTTATGCTGACATCGACTTCAACATGAGAGCGTGGAGCATTTTTCCAAACTAATATGGCTTTAATAAGTCTGAGTATTTCTCAGATCTCTGCAGTCAGTTTTGGTGTTTTCAAAAAACTGTGCGCTAACCTTTTCACTTTTTCACTCTGAAAAGGACATTTTAAAGTGAAAAACTTACAGAGAATCAATATCTGACCTGTTTTAGATGTAAACAAAGTCAATTTGGAGAAACAGAATTTACACATGGCAGGTGAAATAACAGCTGAACGCCAAATAAGTGGGTATTTACAAACAACTCAAAGGTTTTTGTTTTGCTAGATAAATAGCAGCAGCAGCTAGCTGTATCACCTCTATTGAAATCTGGGCTCCAGCATAATTTCTATATCATTTCAGCTCAACAACTGTGTAAGGAGAATTAACAAAATGGCAACGATAGAGACTGTGATGAAAAAAAAACTAATTTGTTTTAGATTGGCTGCAATCTGCTTTTGAGGTAGTTAAACCTAAGCTGTWTTGACAAAATAATAATGTCCTATCCTCACTGCTGTCCTAAAACATAACATTGGCAGCACGACGGCTCAAYGGTTAGCACTGATGCCTCACAGAAAGAGAGCCCTGGCTTTGATCTCCAGTTTGGACTTTCCTGTACAGTTTCCATGTTCTCCTCGTGTTTGCACGGTTTCCTCSCACAAACTAAAAACAAGCATGTTAGGTCTTGACCCAGGCCTCCCTTGYATAAGAGATCTGTGAGCTCCATGGGATTTGCCTGGTTGAATAAAGGTCAATGTAATAGTAATAAAAATAAATATTTATATATAAACAACTTTAATCTTCAAAATTCCTGAGTTTTAAACCTTCAAATACAGTAGTCTTTTTTGACAGTAATTTCAGCAGAAGTGTTACTGCTGGCTGCTGCTGCAACTCTATGCTTTTGCAGATAATTTCAGTGTTCTGTTTAATTAACGATTTTGTGAAACTGATGGAGGACTAAATGTTTAGAAAACAGTATRAGCCTAAATCATCTTTAATTTTTGAAGATTGGACTTTAGTCTAAGCCAAGCTTTGATTAGCTGTTAGCTCATCAGTCCTGTCAACCTGCAAATCAAAKACCTCTGACTCGAACCCTGGAGTCTATAACCCCATCATAGGACCAGCTTCTCTGTCAGCTGGTTCCAGAACAGGTTTCAGGTCTTATTCCGTCCATGTAAACAACAACAACAACAACAACAACAACAACAACAACAACAACAACAACAACAACCAAACAACAACACATTTTATTTGGAGGCGCCTTTCATGGCACTCAAGGACACCGTACAATTTAAATACAATGCAATAAAAGAAAATGAATAAAGCAAATAATAAAATAACAACAAGACATCATAGTTTAC
>NW_013952691.1:414852-416541 GCF_001266775.1 Austrofundulus limnaeus
AGTCAAATCACCTTTCTTCCCCATACTGATGCTCGGTTTGAACTGCAGGAGATTGTCTTGACCATGTCTACATGCCTAAATGCACTGAGTTGCCGCGATGTGATTGGCTGATTAGAAATTAAGTGTTAACGAGCAGTTGGAGAGGTGTACCTAATAAAGTGGCCGGTGAGTGCATATAACAATTAACAAATAAACACATTGTATAAAACAAAACATCCTACAAAAAGTAGGGTTAATGGGAGATGGTGATTAAACTGAATAAGACTGTTTAAAGAGAAGAGTTTTAATCTGTGATTTAAAAATGGAGACAGTTGGAGAGTTTTTGATGTCCAGTGGGAGAGAGTTCCAGAGGTGGGGTGCTGAGTGACTAAAAGCTCTTGAGCCCATAGTGGTCWGATGAATTGGTGGTTGAGTGAGTTGGATGGAGAAGGAGGACCTGAGAGTGTAGGAAGTTCTGTTAATRTGGAGAAGTTCTGTGAGATACTGRAGGGCAAGATTATTGAGGGCTTTGAAGGTGAGGAGCAAGATTTTATAGGAAATACGAAATTTRATAGGGAGCCAGTGAAGATGCTTTRGGACAGGTRTTATATGACTGGYGGAAGGGATTCTGGAGATGATACGAGCAGCTKAGTTTTGGACCAGTTGTAGTTTATGGATGRATTTTGCTGGTAAACCAAAAMGTAGGGYGTTGCAATAATTTAGCTRTGATGTGACCAAAGTGTGAACTAGAATAACGGTACTGCTGGGTGAGAGGGATGGACGGAGACGAGCAATGTTACGGAGGTGAAAGTAGGCTGAACGATTGATGTTACTGATGTGAGATTTAAATAATGTGTTGTCTAGGATGACACCCAGACTCCTAACCTGAGGGACGGGGGATGTTGAGGTGCTGTCAATGAGAATAGAAAAGTTGTTGGTTTTTGCAAGGGTGGATTTWGTTCCAATGAGAAGAAATTCTGTTTTKTCACTGTTTAGTTTAAGAAAGTTGCTTGTGAAACAGGACCWGATATCAAATAGGCAGTCAGACAGTGAGTTGGGTGGGAGGGTAGCAAAAGCTTTGGTGGACAGATAGAGCTGGGTGTCATCCGCATAACAGTGRAATTGGATGTTATGTTTAYRGAAAAYATTTCCAAGCRGAAGGAGGTAAATAATAAAAAGAAGAGGGTCRAGGACAGAACCTTGTGGAACACCAGAACAGAGAKGGGTTGAATGGGAGGAAAAAYATTTTAGTTGAACAAACTGTGTACGACCAGAAAGGTATGAATTAAACCAGTTAAGGGGTGTGTCTGAAATACCAATACGTGATAGACTGTCAATGAGGATGGTATGTGAAATGGTGCCAAAGGCTGCACTTAAAACAAAGAGGATGAGAATGGAGAGGAGTCCAGAGTCTGCAGCTGTGAGGAAGTCAATAGTAGTTTTTAGAAGAGTTGTTTCTGTACTGTGCATTGGGCCGAAATCGATTGAAAATTTTAATACAGATTTTTGTCAGAGAGGTGGGAATGGATCTGGGAAGTGTTTTTTCAAGTACTTTTGAGAGAAATGGCAGATTTGAGATGGGTCTGAAGTTATTAATATCACTGGGCTCTGTTCCAGGTTTTTTAAGAATAGGAGTTATTGCTGCTGTTTTAAGAGATGATGGGACAATTCCAGAGGTGAGAGATGAATGAACAATTTCTGTTATTATTG
>NW_013952691.1:417939-423871 GCF_001266775.1 Austrofundulus limnaeus
AAGTGTTCTTGTTACTGTTCTTAATATTTCTAAAAGAGATGACACATGATGGTTTAACTTTACATAATGAAAGTGTAACATTAAAAGAGATTAGTTTATGGTCCGATATGGGTAAATCCGTAGCAGAGCAGTTTTGAGGGGTGATACCAGAACAGCAGATAAGGTCCAGAACATGTCCTTTGGAGTGGGTTGGAAAATTAATGAATTGTYGAAAGTCAAAACTGTCCAAACATGATACGAAGTCCTTAGTGAGTGTATTGTTGGAGTTGTCCACATGTATGTTAAAATCACCAAGCTGAATTGTGTTGGGGGAGAGTGCTGAGATGTTAGTGAGGAGGGTAGCGAACTCAGAGAGGAAGACAGTATTGTGCTTACGATAAATTGTAGACGATAAATAGTGATTAGTGTAGTAGGAGATGGGTTGTTGCCAGGTTTCAGTGAGAAATAAGAAGTCAAAGTTATTGTCACTTTGAGATCCTGGAGAAGAAGTCTTGCCTGTTAGAGAACGGATATTAAAGAGTCCAAAACTGATTTCACTGTGTGTTGTTGTGATGGGGACTGAAGTGGCTGGAATATTGCGTTTAACATAGGAGAGATTACTTTTAATAGATACTGTAAACATAAATGATAAAACATAACAATAAAACATTATCTTTGGTAAAATGGAATATAACACATTTCAGAATATTTATTTCAGCTCTTGAGAATTATGGTTTTTGGTGTAAAAATAAACAAACTTAAAYAATTTTTCTCCAAACCGAGGCTGTTCAAAGAGCTGTCTACAACAGGTCAGATTCGTAACTTTCTCATAAAACTACACTTAATATTGACTAGAATATCCCTTTAACATTGTTCACCAAGTTCCAAGGGACATGTTCCTCAAGGACGCACTTTTATAATTAAAAATGAAATAAAACCTCATTGAAAGTCAAAATTWTTTTTAAGTGTACAAAACCCAAGAAGCACTTTGAATGTAGGTGTGAAAAACAAACTRCAGAAAGGAGCTTGTTTTCATTATTGCTATGGCAACCCTGACATAATTTTTGCATGAAATAGACAGTTGTGCAGTTTTTTTCACGAGGCAGCCATAGCTGTGTTAAATTATTGCTTCTCCAAACTCAGTTTATGCAAGTTTGTCAAAAGACATTTACCTTCATGAAACAGTGACGTTAGAAGTGTCGAAACATTCAGTTTGAGAAAACAAAGTTGACGGTAAAAAAAAAGACCCACTAAGGGTCAATTTGTGTTGAAGTTAAAGTCAAGCACTTTAGAGGTGTGTGCCAAAGGTTATTAGAGTAGAAAAAGAAAAGAAGGAAGAAAAAAGGTGCAGCAGATTAGTGCAGCGTGGCCTGCTCCCTCCAGGGGACCGGGAAAAGATTTTTTAACTTATTTTTTCATTTTTGCTGACATCCCACCAGCTTTCACCACTTCCAGCTGCTGTTATTAATTCAACACACCTTCTGAAGATGGAATCAGAGCACGGCCGGGTGTTTCAGGAGAGGTTGGACCGCGGGCGCAGAGCTGACTCTGCCTGCTGAGGGTCTCAGCTGCTGGTTACACAGCCGACTAAAAACTAGTTTTCTGGCTGCTTTGGAAAACACCAGAGCACCACAACACAAAAAGGCGATWTTACAGCCCTTTCATGTGCAAAGAAGAAAAAAAGACAAAGTTTCCATTGGGGGCAATCACACAGAGAGCTCTGAACACAACAGACCTCTCTTTGTTGGAGTCCTCAGACTCCTCAGCGCCAGAAAAAGTTACATTTTATGATGACTCACATAAACTCTGGAAAATAGCCTCAATTTTTTTCTTATTTGACCTTGTCTGTACTCTAAGACTGTAGTTCTAAGACTGTAGTTTTTTTAAACCCATTTTTATTCCCCATTTATCAGCCTTTCTAATTAAAACTCCTTTAAACCTTCGACAACATTCACTAAATGATTAATCATAGCTAGTTTTACGTCATTTCAAAAATCCCTTTTTTTCAGAATGGTGCCAGCTCATTTCTGTTTCGCTGAGAGATACGTTTGAAAAGCTTTCCTTCTCAGAAATTCTGCCCAGATGATGGCAAGAAATAGAAAAAAAATGAGCTCATAAGAATCCTTATTGACTCATCAGTTAAAAGATTTTATTCTGTACATATAAAAAAGGCATTAAATTCACATTTACGTTAAAAAAAGCACCCTGATTAAATATACAGTCGTCTATGTACATTTTACATTTAGTTTTAGATAAATTTGTGAGAGTGATAACTTGTGTAATGAGGTCCTGTTTTTGTTACACCAGCAGTGAAACAGTAAGTCTGTAGTCTCACACTATTGTTCTCCAGCCAAACATAGGATTGCACTTTAAGTCTCTTACATAAGATCTTTTGTTTTCAGGCTCGCGGTTACACAGCGTATCCGTACTGAGGGTCGTATCTGAAGGAAGCCCCTCTRGCCCCTTCAGAGGGCGTGCCGTTGTTGCCATCTGCCACGATGGGGGCAGATTCAGTGACACTGGGCAGGGGGCTCGCCACGGCGTTGTACTGGACCCCGTGGTGMGTGCGGTACCCCACCATGGATCGAACACTCGATGCTCGGCTGGGCGGTTTGCTCTCTGGAGCGGGAGCGTCGTGCCTGAGRGAAGAAAAAAAAGTTWAAAAAAAAAGGTAAAAGAAGYTTGAAGTAGCTCTGATCTGAGATATTCTTTTTTATTATTATTTTTCCCCTCGAGGCCTGAAACACTCCCTCTATCTCTGATGAAATACCTAATTTCATTTGAAACCTCCTTCTGGTAGCGCTTCTTGTTGCAGTAGGAGATCAGGCACCAGATGAGAAGCAGGAGGAGGAGGAACAGCAGCAGAGCGCCTATCACYGCACCGGCGATGATGCCCGCTTTGTTGGTTGCTGAAAGATAGGACATGGTGCGGAGACATCAAACGAGTGCAGCTCTCTGTCTGTGCTCTCAGAGTCACACATGAGCCGGAAACAGCAGCAAAACCAAACTTAAAAAAAGTAAAAAAATAAAATAAAATTAAAATTAAAAACAAAGATCTGTGCAGATCTGGTCACAACATTGTCAGGCACAGTCTCATGCAACACTGCATCATTTTACAAGATTTGACAAAAATATATATTTATATGCTGAGGACAACTCTCAGCTACTACCACCAAAATTTTAGTTCGATATCTGTTCATTTGACTAAGTTAAAAGACATTTGTGTTTAAGATTAAGTAGCCATAGCTGCCATCTTGAACTCCAAAAGTTAATCAAAAATAGAAATTACTTTAATTTTTCATTCAAATCCAACCAATGGTTTATGAGATATTTTGCAAACAGGGCACTACAATTAATGCCAAGTTTTAAGCAAAGATGTATATTGTTTAGTGCTCAGAGTAGGCTATGGCTGTGTCCAAAACAGCAGGCCGGGTCCTCCGGAGGACCCAGCCTACCTGGTCGAGGTGGGCCGGGTCCTTGGTAGACTGGGAAGACCGGAAAAAAACAAGAGGTTGTGAATTTGGACAGTCTAGCCTCCCCTCCTTACCCCGGCGTACGTCATGTCACCTAGCAACCATGACGACACTAAACAGAAGCAAAAATTGATAAAAATTTTAAAAAAATTCAATACATTAGCATTATTAATATCACAAAACAATAAAATGAACTTAAGGTAACATTTGAAGAACTAATGTAAAATGTACCATTTTCTCTCACTTCGTCCGCCATTACTAGCATAAAAAAAATCTCCAGTCGGACCGTAATGCATTATGGGATATGGTGGGCCGGGAAGGATCCATCAGACCTGTCCTTCAAATCGGGCCAAAGGAAGGACGTATTTGTCGGTCGCACCGGAGGAGTCTTCTGTTTTGGACGGCCTTCGACGCGGCGCTGTGACGTATGCGGCCAACAAATTCGGCCGCCGGAGGACTTGGCCTGCCGTTTTGGACACAGCTTATGTGTCGTAAATTTGTCTCGCTCACAGCAAAACTAAATGTTTGCTAAAGATTTATAACACTGACCAAATTACAGCTTTTCAGGATCAATTTTGTGTGGCGGCCATTTTTATTGGTGTTATCATTAAAAGTTGTAACTGTACATCCAGTGATCACATCCACAGTTTCATTGGTTAATGAGATATTTTGCTAACATGACAAACACATCACCAAACTTTCACCTTGTGTGTTCAGGTGTGTGTGTCAGGTGTTCTAAAGAGTAAAGTTAAATGATGAGATCATAAACTTACGGTTGTATGCACCCAGTGTGTATTTGCACTGGTCTTGACCGACTGAATTTTTAGCCACACATGTGTAAACTCCAGTGTTGCTGTCTGTATGGTTCTTTATCAGAAGCTCTCCAGTATTGGGGTCTAAAGGAAAGAAGAGAAGAGTGAGAACACAGCGCAACGATGTGAATGTGCAGATGTGTTCACGTTGAGCTGCTCACCTTGGGTCGCAGTGTTCGGCATCGTACCGCCGGTCTCCCTCGTCCAAACGTAAGTGAGAGGAATAGTTCCCTGGTAGGATTTGCAGCGCAGGGAGACGGAGCCGCCTTTCTCCTCGCTGCCTTCAACCCAGCACTTGGTTTTGGAGGGAGGAACTGATAAAAGGAAATGAATTAAACACTCGGGTTATGAATCTCTGAGGCAGAAAGGTTTCATTCAGGATGTTTAAATCCTGTCATGAGAAAAAGAAAGGCAGCTCTTTGATTTCAGACATCAGGATATAAGAAAAATGATTTGATTTCTAACCAGCTTCTAAAACTGTTCAATCTAACCTCAAGTGTTCAAAAACACACATCAAATTATTTATTAAATAAGAAGAGCGAAAGTGAAAAAAAACTGCATGAAAAATTTCAGTTTCTGGTATCTTCTTCGTTGCCATTTATTTTTGGCTTGACCAGTTTCTCACTTGGGGTATTTTGGTTCACTTTTCTTTGCAGCATTGCTTCAATTCATTATGGTTTACAGACATTTGCTTTAGGGTCCCTCCACAATATTTTATTGAAGTTGAGGTCACGTCAGTTTGTTCACCTTTTCTGTTTCATAATCCAGTTTGACCCAAGCTTGATGGTCTCACATTGACTCAAAACAAAGATGGGCAACTGGTGACTAGTGGGCCACATTCGGCCCACTAATTGTTTTTACTTAAAAATAATTTTAAAAAGCACTCAAAGCAACTCTTAGATTAATTTCTGAAAATTACAAGAAAGTACAAAAGGTGTCTCAGTGGTATTGAAAGAAGTGTAATGTCAAAGTTTGCCATTAGATGGCGCCTCCAATGCAGCTGCCACTTCATGAACACAATTCTCCTCCAGCAATGAAGAGCCGTGTAGTACATGGATAAGAACAGAGGAAAAAAAACCTGAACAGAAAAAAAACTTGTTTTGAAATAGGAGGCAGACTATCTGTTCAAAGAATTTCAAGGCAAACCTATGTTTAATCTACTTAGTGACGCCTGTCTGTCATAAAGGATATTCACCGCTACATGTTGCACAAAGCTAAATATGAGATGCTTTCTGAAGTCACAAACATTTAAGGCATTTTATGCCTTATTTATGCACTTCAGTTCACTAAAGTAAGTGTTTATTTTTTGTTTGTTTCAAATATTGCCATTTTCTGTTTAGGGGAAATAAAATCCCCAAATGTTTGAAACAAGTTTTTTCCTGTATTATCCTGTCATGAACTTAACTGTGGTCAGAGATAGTTTTGTTATGGTTTATAATTTTTATTTATTTATTTACTTTTTTCTGTCCTAAACATTTTCTACTTGAGAATCACACAGCGGGTAAAATAAGTATCGAATACGTCACCATTTTTCACAGTAAATATATTACTAGAGGTGCTAATGACATGAAATTTCCACCAGTTGTCGGTAACAACCCAAGTGATCCATATAAAGAAATCAAACCATAAATGTCCAGAAATGAAGTTATTTGTAATGTGGAATGGCAC
>NW_013952691.1:426106-427599 GCF_001266775.1 Austrofundulus limnaeus
GTGCCATTCCACATTACAAATAACTTCATTTCTGGACATTTATGGTTTGATTTCTTTATATGGATCACTTGGGTTGTTACCGACATCTGGTGAAAATTTCATGTCATTAGCACCTCTAGTAATATATTTACTGAGAAAAATGGTGACGTGTTCAATACTTATTTTACCCGCTGTATTTCTGCCTCTAGAATGATGGACTAAGTTGTTTGTAAATTATCTTTAACAAGGAGTGTCGAGATACCACAAAAAACACAAACCGAGTACGAGTACTTCAGTTTCCAAAGTACTTGCTGAGTTAGAACTTAAACATTACAACAAGGTAAGGTATAAAAACACATTAATTTTATTAATCTCCTACCCTCTGACAAATATACAGTCTGATATATACTGTTAATAATAATTTTAAAATAAAAATAACTTGTATAAATTTCCTAAACGTGGAACTGAAACTTTTCATGTGAAATGTAACCAACACATTTAAAGGAGTATTGATACAAGTGTCCCAGTATCAATACTCACATCCGTTCAGAATATCGGAACATTTTGTACAAGTACTTGTAAAAATGCTGGTATCGGGGCACCACTATCTTAAACCCTGAAAAATTAATTAATGAGCAGCACCATCTGCTTCTCAAAGATCACTGCTGAGATCTTTCCATCTTGGCTTTGTGTTAACACAGACACACACGGTTGTGATTCCATCATTATTAGGGCCGTCATTGACTTCTATTCATTTCCAGCAGTTTCTATAGCCTAACCTTGAGTTCTACTCAAACAGTACGCCTACACTCACCAGAATTTGCCAGCTATATTCCACAACATCATACAGCACATACAAATAAACAGATGGTCTCTAATGGTCTCTTGGAACAGCAGAGTTACCATAAAGATAGGACCCAGTGGTCTTGGACTGGAACCGATCTCTTTTTTATTTTTTATTTTTTTTTGAGAGAAGTAATTAGAAAGATAGAAAGATTGAAATAGCGATAAGAAGCATGTTAAATATACACCAACAAAACACAGGACCACACACCCAACATCTGTCCGCTCACCTGAAAAATAAATACATGGAGGGCATATATAAAAAATAGACACATACCCATACATATACAGTATAAAGATATACTTTCATACATACATGCCTACATTCATAAATATTGTCAATATGTACACACAGACATACAGTATATACACACTCAGTGACCAGTCAGAACCCCCCGGATCAGAACACCTGTTTGTGAGCAGTTGTGAACATGCGTGTATATACAAGATTTCTCCAATGGAATATTTAATAGTGACTGTGGAGGATCGGAGACCCAACCCCCAAGACACGAGGCAGACATAGGGAAGACCAGAGCCCAAGGGCCTGAGAGGAATCCCGAGCGCAGAGCGCCAAGGGGCACCCACACAGGAAGATCCGCCCACCTCCCCAGATCAGACCATGGGGAGAACTGGGAGAGTCCCGCCAGCGACCACACGTACAGCCCCCGGGG
>NW_013952691.1:429159-435330 GCF_001266775.1 Austrofundulus limnaeus
CACACACACACACGCACACACCATGTTTCTCTATCCTTGTGGGGACTTTCCATTGACTTCCATTCATTTTTTTGGTAATTTTATATCCTAATCCTGACCATTTACCCTCAAATTAACCTCACAGGTACCTACATGACCCTAATCTAAACTCAATTTACACCTTGGTCCTAAACCTACCCACCCAAAATCAGCCTCCAAAGTCATGGGGACCAGGCTTTGGTCCCCATGAGGCTGCATTTTCCTGAAAAATCATCCCCGCCAAGTAGCAAAAACATGGGCACCTGTGTTCTTCAGAGCAACAAACTGACAAAACTCCTTCATTTATGTTCGATCAGCAGCACCTGGATGCTCCCTTTCCCCCCCTCAATTCCAATAAAAGATTCAAGGACTTAATTTTGCACACATTACTTTTACCATTTGGTTTCACTTTTGTCTAAAAAAAACAAAAGTATTTATTAAACCACAAGTTGGAATCTGTTGCATGCTTTTGTCCACATACATTCAATTTAAAACAATTTTATGTTAAGAAAAGACCAGATCATTTCTATTATACCCTGACACATAAAACTTTAGAGTTTAAAGAGAATAAACTTTTTTTCTTCCATTTTCCCTCCTATGTCCTGATCTGTGAGGTCTATACCTGACTGTAAGGACAGGGTGAGAAAAGAAACTCTCGCATTCCACGTCGGTGACAGCAGCCTTTAAAGAACAGGAAGTATGGGATAATGAACAGGTAAAACCGGTCAAAAGGAAATTCCTCCTCACCCTGCACAACTAGAGTGACTTTTCTCATGTCGACGCCTGGTGACTTCTTGACTTTACACTGATAGGTGCCGGTGTCTGAGAGCCTCACACTGGAGATGGCAACGGAGGCGTCTCCCTGATTCGGATCTGCCAAGAACTTTAATCTGTTGGAGTAGCTGGAGTCGTAGACGTGCGTCTGCCCCCCTGAATAGGACAAGATCTGAGATGCAAGAGAGATAGAGGAAAAAAAAAGGTTTTTAGCTTCCAGTAACAAAGCTAAAAAGAAAACAGAACTCAAAACCCTCATGTGCACGATTCATCAGACATTTTAGTCCAACACCCAGACAGGCTTTTTTTTTTGTTTTATTACCAGTTTGTCAACAACAGCGTAAAAATCTCACCAGCGTGTCTTTCTGTGTCATGTCTGGGCTCACGTTGGACCACTCGATGTCCAGGTCTCCTGTGTCCCCTGTCCCCGGTGTGTAGGTGCATCCAAGGGTGACCGTCTGTCCCTCGGGCTGTTGAATGGTCTGTGGCCCCGAAGAGGTTATTGTCATCGCCTCTGTCACACAAACACGTTCAGATTGTTTCACTTACTACACACCTCTGCCTTCTTTTTCCATTGCTTCTCATGAATTTCAATGTTTTCTGCTTAATTATATTCAAGCTGTGGGTCTGAGCAGGCTCAGGGTGCAAGAGGAGAGCCAAAGTGAGAATAATTGGCCTCACAAGTCAGCTGAAGATAGAGTCGAAATACATAAAAAAATAAAAGAAAATAAATTAAGTGATATGTTTCTCAAAATGAGCCGCATGCTAATTTAATTGGGGAGGCTCATTAACTGTAAGAAATATACAGGCAAATGTTGATTAAAATTGAGTGGATGGGCAAAAATGAAAAACACATAGTTGACAAGTGGCAGTTTAAGCCTCCTCGGAGTCGACACACACCCTGGTGACTCACTGCTTTCATGACCAGAGATTTTAATTACAGCAGATAGCTTAACGTACATCATTTTTTATTTTCCCTTCAGAAGATCATTATTAATGAGCAGCAGCACTTTTGAAAACAGATCCAGGTTCCTCATTTTCAGTTATGACGGGCTGGGGGGAAAAAAATCAGATGTTTCTACATTTAGATGTTTAACCTTAACTAAATATCTAAGTGACACACAGATCTTTCATCTCCTCTCATCCTAAACTCGGTATCAAACTCTGAAAGCGCTTCAGTGCCACTGCAACAAAACAAAGCGTGTCACAGGTATTCATGAAAGCTTGTAAATGTCAGATGTGATGAAAGGAAGCGGAGGAAAAAAAAAACAGCTGAATCTAGTCAATCAAATGTTTACACTGTGAAAGCCCCCCTGGGTGAAAAAGCACTTTTGTGAGGAAGATGATGTTTTCTTTCCGCTTGCCAGAAAAGCCCAGTTTGCTAAGCCTTAATACAAAGAGCTGAGAATATTCAAATCCTCTGCACTCCTCCACCAGATAACACGTTATCTCCGTGTTGTAGTGGGAGCTTGCATCAGAACTTAGGAAATCAATCAGGCTTCGGAACACCAAATGTTCTGATGGTAAAATGAGGAAGATGTGGYGGCTTAAAGGGACCTGGGAAAGAAAAAAAAAACGACGCTCACCTGCTGCAGGCAGATTTCATTCACTTGTGTCATTATGTTAGCTGTATCTGAAAATAGGTTGGAAGCTGGCCCAGAATACAGGTACAAAAATATACATATACTGTATGTGTCTCAGAATAAATAATAAACCTGTCAGAGTAATTAACTGTCAATGGGAGGTGTGCTGGGAAGTTTTCAGACATTATTTTTGTTTGTGTTACTGAATGCCTGAGATGTGATTCATCAATCAGACCGTGTGAAACTCCAAACGCCTAAAACACTTTTTTTTTCAGATTTCAGACCCAACATCTGCTTTTTTTTAACATCCCTAAAATAAACACGGTGCTCTGTGGAAAATGTAACTCACCTGCTGTCAGCTGAGTCCTTATCAGAACCAGCACGGCCACCTTCAGCCACACGCTCGTAAACAAAAGGTCCATTTMAACCCCGGCAGCTACACATCAACACATATATCAGTCACAGCTTCTTATCTTTGAATGTTTTGAATTTCCAACTAAAAAAAATATAATAATAGTAAAAAATAAAAAAACACAAGTGCTGTTTTTCACATTCGCTCAGTGTTTAGCAGCAGACAGACAAATATTATCTGTCAGAACACACCACCAAGAAAAAGAGGATCTGCAGAACAGAGAAGACGGAAAAATACAAATACCTTAAGGAGCAGGAAGAGATTAAACGTCTGCGTCCCTCGAGGCCCTGTCACTGTGTGGGAGCTGAGGAAGGCTGCTTATTTTGCTCTCAGGTGAAACTCAGCAGCAGTAACTATGGTCACACCCTCTCTGTTCAGAGTACATGTGTTAGCCACTCCCAGGGCTGAGGACACGTCAAACCACCTTGTGTCTGCCGCTGAGCTGGGACACCTCTGCTTATCTACACTTAAACAGAGCGTAACTTATTGCAGGAAATGTTTAGAACAGAAACCAGCCCGAGCTGTAAATGATTCTGTTTGTTTTCAGGCCCGTATGTAAAGCAGCTGCTGACAGAGGCGAATGATTCTCTGTCTGAGGTGGTTTGACAACTATGCTCTTCTGCTTTTTGTGTTTATCATCTATTACTTGTCACCAGGCAGCGATGCATGTCCGATTCTCTGAGTGGAGCTTTGTCTCTGTATACCAGGGTTTTCCCTCTGCCACCTTTCATACCAGAGTGTTAAACTGAGGCCATCTTATGATGAGAAGGAATGGAGTTTCAGAGAGGCAGCCATTTTTAATTGAACTAACTCCAAAAGTTAATCAGGGAAAGATGTACATCTAATGGTCCTATTTTGAAAAGTTCTATTAACATCTTCACAGTGGTTTCTGAATTATTTTGCTGACAGATGTACAGTGTTTACTTAAATGCCAAAGATTAAAGGCAAAGATCTGACACAATGTATAATGCTTGGAGTATATGTTGGTAATGGTTCTCAGGTACAAGTACTCAATATTTTAGCTTCACATGTATAACACAACTAAATTTTACCTTCTTTTGTTTGATAAGGCTGCTTAGCTGTGGCCATTTTAAATTGGGGTGGCTCCAAAAGTCCAGATGTAGGTATCCAGTTTCATATTAGAATTGTTCCAGTAGTGTGGAGGTTTGCTGCTGCTGTTCCTGACTAATTGTTTTGCAGTTCACTGAGAGTTTGGTGGGGGGAGACTGGATGGACTCACCTGTGCATGGTCTGCTCTGATTAAGCCTGAGAGTATTTCAGTCGCCTTCTGAGATCCAACCGATGCTGGATTATTCAGTTGCCCATGGTACTGTTTAAGACAGCCTCAGTTTAATTCTTTGAGAAAACCTTATTAACCCTTGTTGTATTTTTTCTACACCTACCTCGTGTTCAGGCTGGACTGTCTGATCCTCCTGGTGACACCATGTTTGGTCCTCGTCCAGACTGTTGTTTTTTTTCACTCTAAGATCGAAGTGATTCGTTGTCCTCCGCCCTGCCTCTCTCTCTTTCATGGAAATCTGCAAGAGACACAATTGGAAATTACCTGTGCTGGATTCCTAACAAAGAACCTCTACAAACGTCCTTGTCCTTGTCAGCCTCCTCGCCTGGGTCCTGTGAGAAAACCAACAATTAACACATTCAACAACTCCAAACACTTACCTGAGAACAACATCCTTAACTGCTTTTTTCCCCCCTTTTCAGCAAAGAAACCTGGACCAATTCACTGTATAATAAACTCACTTACCTTTTACCATTTTCATCTTTGTCCTGTTTTCCTCGTCGGTTTAAGTTGTTTTTGGGTACTCTTAAAAGAAACAAAACAAATCCTAACAAGAAGTTTGTGAGAAATTCTGCTATCAGACAAATAGGGTGGATTCCAATAGTGTCAACGTTTGAAGCAATAAGCCCTTTGGGTATGCATTAGGAATGACTCTCAGCTACTACAAGTTTAGTTTTAGATTTTAGCTCTCTGTAAAAACTACCATTACATTTGGTATTTGTGTTTCCAGAAGTTGCTCAAATTGGATTGACCCAAAAGTTAACCAGTAATCATTATACAGCTATTGTTTTCAAAGAGTTTCATTCACATCTGCAGTGATGGAGGTGGATTGATTTTCTAATAACATAAAAACAAACCATCTGAGAGGACAATAACTTGTAGCAGTTCAACACACAGACAATAAACTGACTGTGCAGTGTGACAGCTGCACAAGATCTTCTTCTTCTTCTTCATTGGCGGTTAGCAAACAACTTGTGGTGTGCATTACCACCCACCTACTAGAATTGAGTGTGGGTCAAAATGCTATATTATCCCTATTGATAATTACCATGCCTCTTTTGTACTTGTATTTGTATTTGTTATATTATTTTCCTTAATAAAAAAATTAATACTTATCATATTCTGTTAACTTGGTTTTCTTGAATCTAATTAAAATGTTAATACTTTTGCTTCCTGAATCTTTCTGTAATAAATTTGATATATTGAATGTTTCTTTAATTGTTCTAAATTCCTCCATGCCTCTTCTTTGTCTCTCATATCTTTTACATATTAATAATACATGTTCTATTGGTTCTAGCATTCCACAATGTTGACAGTTTCCATTTCCATGTTTTTTTTATTATAAAGAGTGTGCTATTAAGTCCAGTGTGTCCCATTCTTAATCTGGTTAATAAAACTATCTTCCTTTCTGTTTCTGCAATTTACTCTCGTTTCTCGCACTTTCCTTTGGATCTTATAAAACCATCTTCCTTTGTTTTCTTCATTCCATTCTTTCTGCCACTTTTCCTTGATTTTTAATTTAACCTAACTTTTTGCCTCAGATTTTTACTTATATTGATTGTGAAGTTGATTTGTCCTGTTGTAGCTGCTCAAGCTCTAAACAAAGCCTTTCTTAAACGATTGAGCTCAGAAATAACTTCAACTTCCCATTAACTATGAAAAAAATTAATTTGCACTTTACCACAGAAGGACGAGTTTGATTAAAGAGCTCTGCATCATCAATTTGAAAGCCCAAACCCTCAGTGAGTTGATCCTGGAATAAAAAAAAGACACTTTGAATGAAGCTGGACGGGCTGGTGGTGAAATGATTCCATGTTGATTGCAGCAGAGTTGTACAGTAGGATGTGTACGCGCAGGAGCGTGACGTTGGCCATTAGGAAACTCAAGTGCTGGGTTAATGCCATGCTGCCAATATTGTTCATTATAGGGATGAACAAGTTAGTAGCGGTCAGAATGAAACATGATCAGAAAGCWAATTTGAAATCAGCATCGCTCCCCCTCCCCCTTTTCTGTTGCAAGCTGTGCGTTCTCACACCGAGCACCTGGGCTTCATGCCTAACCCCCCCACCCCACCCCCACCACAC
>NW_013952691.1:436427-445121 GCF_001266775.1 Austrofundulus limnaeus
TGCAAATATGGTTCATTTTAAATCTGGACACAAAGCATCTCTGTTCAGTTGGATGGGTTGTTGCAACCAGACTGGACCACCGGTGAGTGCAATGAGACCTGAGAGGGGTCCACGGCTGCACCTGCTACTCAGAACACTACGTGCTTTTGTGTCAGTCTCCAAAGGTTTTCAGTAATGTCACAAAATGTCTCAAAATGTCTCTAGTTTTGTTTGTTTCTAGTTGTTTTGGTTACAAAAAAATGGAGTTACTAGAATGGTCAGAATATTTGATAATATATCTACAAAGGTGCTAAGTTGGCAACACTGCCAACCTTGTAAGAGAAACAAACCAAAATGCTGCAGTAACCATGCCAAGCCTAACAAAGTCACAAAAATACAACAAAAACAGAYGTGGATGCTTTAAAATGTAAATGCAAGATAAAAAAGACAAATAAATGAAGAACACAMTTAGTGTCCAAACATTGTCTGTGGACATTTGTGTGACACAAGGGACAAATTCAGGCACAGAATCTACAGAGAGACAGAGGAAAGTGTTTACCTCACAGTGTTCAGATATACGTACATAAAAGACAGCCTTTTTTGGAACTTTTATTTAGTTGATTTTTTTTCATCTGTTTACAAAAAACATTCTCTCACAGGGTCTCGTGATTCACTGCACAAACAATCAAGWCAAGCATAAAACAGGTTTACACAGTGAGACAAGGTATATATACAAGAGGAGTTCAACCCACTTTGGGCAGCTGTGACAGGGAGTTGTCCAGTAACCCATAGGTTGCTGGTTTGATCCCCGGTTCCATCCGTCTCAGTTGTTGTGTCCTTGGGCAAGACACATCACCCGCCTTCCCTACTGGCAGCTTCTGCTCTGTCAGTGTGTCCCAGGGCAGCTGTGGCTACAGTGTAGCTTACCACCATCAGTGTGTGAATGATTGAAGTGCTTTGTAGTTCAACAGGACATGATAAGGTATTACTTATTTATTTTTTACATGTGCACTACTATTTCACATTTTAYAGTAACAGGTTTGTTACATTAGCCCACATCCCACATTCTTTTACTCAAGCATGGAAACTTGTCCAACATTTTGAAAGATATCAATTTATCTAAATCTGCAGTCATGTGTTCTAATATGTAGAACTATTTCAGTCTGTGCACCCACTTGCTGGGGGTTCTGCTTTCTTCCAATGACCATTATCGTTTGATTTGCAAATAATAAAAGAATCTGTAAAATTATTTTGAGGTATATATTTATTAATTGTACTTCCCAAAAAAATCATCAATGAGTCTAGTGATAAATTTGCATTTTTTGGAACTGTAGCTGCGTTTCCATAGCAAATGTGCGCAAAACTTTATCGATATTCTGTTATTGTCGAAWAACACAGTTTCCTAATTGCAGTGTTTCCATTACGTAAGAAATGCAATTAAAGTCAYGCGTGAATACGTTTGTTCTTGCGATAAGTCATTACAAACATGGTGGCAATGGATGTAAACACATAGCATATTGCTACCACGACACTAGCGCTCATCATCAGCCATCAGAGGAGACGTCGGCGTCTTATGGAGGCTTTCCAGCGACAAGCCTCTTATACATGGGAGCAGCTACGTACGGAGCGTTTTTGGGAAATTGTAGTCGTTGAGTTTACTACTTTCTTTTACAACCTCGGTGATTTTACTGCTACTTCTGTTTCCTGTTGTCTTCTTTTTCGCCAGAAGAAACAGCCGATTCTTGATCACGTGATTCGTGATGCGAAAAAAATGTTTCCATTGCAGTTTTGCGAAATACACCAATTTTGATACAGCCAAAAACCACCTCATCCTAGCGCAAAACCATTTTGTCGAAAAACAAGTTTTTTCAAAATTGACGTGTTTCCATTGAACAAATTTGTTTTCGAAATTCTAATTTGCGCATTTTCATGGTCAATGGAAACGCAGCTTGTGACATCATACTTTTTTAAAAGGGCCAAGGTGACGCTCCTTGGTTTGGAGGGTCCTAAAGCACCACTTTCATGTGGCTTCAAGACTGAAACAATGAAAAAAAGTATATATTCACAAAATGCCGTTCCTGYGTTGATTGGGTCTAAACACAACAAAAACAAACAGCGACAGCATGATGCTCACATGTGCAACTAAGAACCCAAATGTTCTGAACTTGTTTCATCTCAGCACCCCATTTTCATTGCCTGGAGCTTTTTTAATTACCCTACTAAACCTGGAAGATGAGAAGCAGCCAGACCTTTCTGTCTTCACAGTCAGGACTTGCTTCAGTCCTCATATATTACTCTCAGATTTGGCAAAGGTGGCCTAATCACACAACAGGCTAGCAGGAAAATCACCTTGACAGATGTCCAAATTACAGGAAAACAGCGTAGCAGGAGAGGAAAACAAATGAACGAGGCAGGGAGGAGAGAGGCTGGAGAAAAACTGGCCCTGCTAGCAGCTATAGTGCGRCGGCAACGTCAAAGTTAGACACATGTATTTGTCTTCTAAAAGTAGAAAGTCTCTGGGACGRGGATGTCGCCTTCAGCACAAAGGAGGGTGATCACTCATCCCCTCAACAAGCAACACAAGAAGAGACAAGCAGCACACTTTGGATTACACCAAACACATCACCCTCTGAATYCAAACAGTTACTGTAAATACTTGCTTTTTATGTACTTTCCTTACAATAATCTTTTTTTTTTTTATCACAGCTGCTCTGCTCATTATGTACAATCAAACTCTGCAGTGTAGGAGGTAATGAAATGTGTGGTAATGTAGAGCGGAGGCATTGATTTGTAAAGTTTCCATCCAGCATCCACAATAAACTGTTATCTTGTTCTTCCAGCACGGGCATCTCAAGAAAACTTTCAAGTAGGGGTCATTATTAATCTTGGGGTGACTCACCAAAACTAAAAATCAAAAAAAAATAAATAAATAAATAAATAAATAAAAAGTTTTATTTTGCTATTTTCATAGATAAGTCAGAAAAATACTGCAATGTGAGAGTTTGAGAATCTCCTGGCCTACTTTATGAAAGTTTTTTACTTTATAGTAATATTTCTAACTGTGAAAATAAAAACACTGAACTCATTAAAGCTTGTTTCCTTCTTTTAAATTCACATTCGTATAATTAAAAACTAGTATTCCTTCCACTCACTGCTTTGCATGCAAACATAYTGAACAAAACGACTAGTAATTCATTGACACTTGGAGTGGATATTGAGGACAATTCTAGATTTTGTAGGCAGTCTGTGAAAAAGACAAAGTGATTGATGGAGCTCTGTGCTGTAGATTATAATCTGGTGAAGCTTTTTTGTTCATTTATTGTCTTTCCAAGATACACAAGGGAGTTGTTGCACTGGCCTGGTAAAAACCAGCYCCKTGTTCTTCACTTTGCTTTGTACAGAGAGTCCGGACCCTCGTCGATTGAGACATGATTGTGTGCTGGAGGCGTGGACTCTGATGAAACTTAAAATGATTGGATCTGATTTGAACCAGTTTTACTAACTTTTACAGACAGAAGCATGGATTTGATCGGGACTGCCGGTTTTACTCTCATGTGGCCAGTGTCTACATGACGGATAAGAAAAGAGAGCCCTGAACAAGAGAACTRCACCGAGTCACTTAATGGGTGACTCCTTGTCAGAGGCCAAAGAAGCCAAATAAGTTGAAACTTTTACTGAACAGATCAAGTCAGTGGACAACAAGATCAAGTTCACCAGGGAAGATGCCGGTCAAGGCAGGTAACTGGGACACAATGAGAGATGTGGAAGCTTCAACACTGAAGTCTAAAGAAAACCTACAAACAGAYCAGCATCTACTGGTTGATTCTCACCACCCACTGCAGCACAAGCTGTCAGGGACCAGAACTCCACCATTCCAGTACATTTCTTACCTGCAGTTCTTCATTTTCTTCTTGTATTTTTATGGCAGTTGGCAAACAACTTAAGGTGCACCCTCCAGATTGATGTGGACCATGTGCTAAAATTTTATTATATTCTTCCTAAATTACCTGTTCCTTTTAAGAASCTAAAAGTGCTGTTAAAAGTTATGTCCCCAGATGATGTTTGAAGCAGTTTCTTTACGACTAACTTACTTTTATTTTTATTGAGATTTCTAATTAATATCTTTCTTTCCTGCGTATATTTATTGTAATCAAAGAAAATATGCTCTATTATTTCCATTTGTCCACAATGATCACAACAACTGTTTATTGATTATTTTAAGCGTCCTTACCTGCAGTTCCTGATTGGCCGGCAGAACTAATTGGCTGCAGCTGCTCCTGATCTTCCTGACAAGCTCGATGTGTTTAAATGGCTGCTGAGATGAATTGGTCTTTGCTGACAAGGTTGTGGTTGGGACATGCAGGGTTAAATAAAACATTACAGTTAGTGGATGAACCTCCAACAGGTTGAAATGAGGGTGGCATACATGTAATAATTCACAATGAAAAGTAGAGAAAGTTAAAACAAAAATTAAGGAAACATGATGTAGAGACATTCAGGATGAACAAGGTATTGGTCACACATGAAAATATAAATAAAGCATTTATTAAMCTTCTAAAGGAAACAGGATTATGTACAAGAATATAGATTAGTTGGGTAAGAGATATCTGGCCCACACTGCAGCACAGTAGATGGAGATAATGTATCTTTACATTGACAACCACCAAAAGATACAAGAAAAGATATATTTGCTGGAACATCTTGTACTTCTGGTATACTTCATGGGTGCCTTTGTGATTATAAAGAATCCAAATCGTGCTTACCTGCTCTAGTATTAACTCTTCTGGAAGCAGCCCTACCCTCTGTGTGCTCAGCTTATGGAAAGCTCCACTTGCCTACCTGCCACTCTGTCTTCACCTGCAAAATACTTACCCATCCTCCAACACATTTTGGATACTTACCCTACTCTCTACGCTGCTGGACCTCCTCAGATCTGTAAGTAAGAAACCCGATGCATCACAACTCTTGTTTGCCTGGACAAAGGATTGATCCTCTCACTCATTTTCAGATGCACCCGGCATCAGCTGTGTGTAGTGTAAATAAACTATTCACTTTTTATCTGCAGTCCCCTAAGTCTGTTTCCTCTCTGCTGTGTTTTCTTGACGTCCCTAGTGTTTATGATAAACTCTACGATGTCAAGCTGAACCAGTCTCAACAAGGACCAAAGGGACAAGGAACACAAGCACATCAAACTTTCACTTAAAAAGTATGCTTAGGTGTCAGTGACATTGTTTACCACTGCCACATTTTGCGACTTTTCTGTTCATTATGACTTACCTTAATGTTGCAAACAAATATTCTGAGGAACTTAAGTAGTGAATTTTCTCATGATTTTAAAGTTCCTGTCCTTCAAATACAAAAACTCAAAGAAAACATTTTTATACTTAAGAAACTTGGCATGATAAATGTGATTTTACCCATTTTGTCACATATTTGGCATATTTTCTTTTGGATTTGGCTCAGCCAAAGTGTAACAGGAAGTGACATCAAAGGGGAACTCATTAATAAAATAAACCCTCTGGTCTTTGTTAATTAAAACAGTATCATTTAAATTTTAACTCTTCATCATCCGTGATTGATAGAGACTCAAAATRATCTAAAGAAACATCAGATTCTTCTCCACAGTCTGTGTTATCAGCTGTTGTAACAACGCTCTGTTTACATGCAGACATTCCCCTTTGACATCACTTCCTGTTTCTTCATGTGCAAATATTTCAACAACTGTTCATTTCAGGGGCGTGAAATTTGTTTTGCAATATGCTATCAATGTTATGTTTTCAAAAATGCATTCATGTTTATTACAAAAATTTCACGTCACAAGCACTTTAATCGTCACTTCCATTAATAAACAAGTGCAGATTAGAGATGAAAGGGGGAAAAAGTAGAAATATTTATTTCAGCCTCTCGGCACTCGACTCTGTGAAAGATTCACAGGTTTGAACTTCATAGAACAGAGAGCAACAACTCAGTCTTTGCTGCAAATCTCTGGGCAGTTATGCTGCGTTATATCGTCAGCAGGGAGTGTTTGCCGAAAACATATCCTGTCCATGCAGACGCAAAACTTCCTGAGGACCGAAATTAGACAGCAACAGGTAAATCAGTGTGAAACAAGCCTCAGTGAGCCTGGAAATGCAAAATTTCCAACCTCTGGTTTTAAAGAATGGCTTCAAAAATGAATTTAAAATATAAAATAGGCAGGTAAATAGAAATTTACCATCAGTCTACACACACACACACACACACACACACACACACACACACACACACACAGCCTCCGGTTATCATAGACGGTGGACTCTATAATCCAATAAGTTGTGCTTCTTGTGTTAAACCCAGTGAATCTGGCACAGAAGGATACCGTGGAGAGTCCGACCCTCTAAGCCCGGCTTGTAGGAGTGGGAAGGAGAAGGGGGGGAAAAAAAACAGCATTTTAGATCTCACCCCCTCACTTCTATGATGATGGCTCATATTCCCCAGAAACAYGGAGGAATTATAATTTAATTGTGTAATTTTATAGCTATTTCCTTTTCCAAAAACATGCATTAAGCTAGATGTATAAAAGACTCGCCCACCAACTGAGCTGTGAGGAGTAAACTGGTGATGGGAATGAGATTGGACGGAAGCTGTTCTGCTTCACTGTCTGTCGGCTCATCAGTCAATAAAAAAGAAGAAAAGCATTCATTTGGAAGGAGAATTATTTCTGCCGAACTGACGCTCAGTTAAAGGGATTCTCCTATAGGGTTTGTTTTACTTTGAAAGGGACAGAATTCATACAATAACAGCTCAGCTTTAACAGCAACCTCTGGGAAGAAAATCTATTGATGCTGTTTGTCACTGATCTGTGCCTGAGCTGCAAATGAACAAACCTGACTTGGTCACTTGTGTGTTCTGCTGCTGAAAACTACACACACACACACACGCACACACACGCACACACACCCATCCACGCATACACACACATCCACGCACACACACATTATGTACATACAAATGACATGAGCACTTGTCTCTGTGTTGCACCAATTAGAAAGACACTTGTCATTTACAAATTACCACCTTCTAATGTTGCATAATTAGTATTTATATAAGCTCTGTTTAAATCAAATCAGACTTTATTTCTGAAGCATGTTTCATACAAACCATGAGTAACACAAAGTGCTTTACACCAGATACAAAACACATGATTAAAACCTCACATTTCTTGAAGAACTGCATATCTCCAGCTGCCTTTCAGGCCAGAATTGTAGAGCCGAGCTGATGGTTAACTAAAACTAGAAACCAGACACTCGTGTGATGAGGAGGGATCTTTGGTCCACAAGACTGAGACCGGACAAGATTTTAACAGCATATTGTGACACAAACTCTTGCATCACAATTGTCTAATTTGTTTCTAAGTTTTTTTCAGGCTTTAAAATGGTTCAATTAATTAAACATGAACTTCTAGTTGGACCTTAAAGAGTTAACCAGATCACTTCAGCTGACTCCTTTAGATGAGGAGGAGCAGGGGCTCTACTTTGAGTTCATTTGGGGTGGGGTGTGTGTGTGTGTGTGGGGGGGGACTGAACCTATCTCTGAAGTTGAACCCTACCACCATATAGGAAACTCATTACTGCTGCAGGATCAGATTCTTTCAACAGGAGCACAAAGGATTGAAAATTTGAGGTTCTTGGACTTAGATTTAAACCACATACAGTATGTTGCATGTTATTAAATTATATTATATGTTGCATACATACTATAAAAGTTTCCTCTGGGCCCTAAAACTGGATTTTTCTTCACACCGATGAAGCAAACGTGATTGTTGCAACATTAGGTAACATTAGCTGTTTTGGCTTCTTGCTGCAGCAGTGTTTGTTTATTAAGTGTTAGGATGCAAAACCAATGCTGTGAATTACGGAAGTTTGTGTRACTAAGCTGCCACTCTTCTGAGTCAGAAAATACTTTCTGTATTTTAGATATTTTCTATTATTATAGGCAGCTGGGAGTGCTGGGTTTGATCAGTTTCCAAAAATATCCCCTCAGGCTACAGGGCAGAGAGTTAACTAATAACCCGAGATTACTTAAAAAGTGACCTTTACTATTACACTCTGTCATGTTCATGCCTTAAATCTTAATTAAACCTTGTTCTCCCTATGGCTTCCAATCAACTTATAGCCTATAACATAGTTTTATAAAAAGAAAACACGTCCCAGAATAAAAACTACACGAGGTACCTTCAAAATACTCTGAACTTTTCCCCAACATACTGTAAATRCACGCCCACGAGGTTACTCAGATGAATGGGTGACGTGGGTGGATGAACCAGCTCTAAAGTGAGCTGCCCATTTTCACYGGGGAGGATATATGAGTTTTGACAGCAGACTCACTCCATTCAAAACACACAGATGGCAAAAATCACTCAGTTCAACAGGGATTAGGTGGGCTGAACTATCCAGTCTGGGCACTTTCTCTGTGTCACTCTGAGGAATCCCAGACAGAAAGGTTTGCTGCTGTTTGGGAGACCGTATAGACAAATTCTCATCTTAAAATACTTCCTCCACATTTGTATTTTMCCCCAACAATTATTAAAGAGGAATTGTATTAAGAGAACTTATTAGCTGTGATGACATTCAGAATGTGTGTTGAGCACAATGCTCAGCTACCTTTACACCAAATTTAGCAAAATATCTAAAATTGACTGAGTTGACACACACACACACACACACACACACACAC
>NW_013952691.1:446026-459758 GCF_001266775.1 Austrofundulus limnaeus
CACACACACACACACACACACACACACACACACACACACACACACACACACCGTTATATGCAAAAATATTATTGCATTGCCTTTAACTCTTGGTGATATAAAACACATACTACCAAATTTAGATTGTTCTATTTTTTGCATTTTTTTCATAAAAAGGTTCTAGATTCTCATTCACAACAAGCCAAGCCTCCCCCTGGTTGTACATATAGAAAAAGCCTTTTTGTAATGATTCTGCGCCTGAATTAAAAGAATTAAACCAAGCACTGATAATGTTTCATGCTTTAATTCTGTGTATTGCAGTTGGAGACGTTGCTAAATCAACATTTAATTCTCAGACTGTGGATGTGAGACACGACGCTGATGCACAGGTGAGTCTGCATCACAGTGTTTTAATGAGAGTTTTAACGATTCGATGCATAAATAAGCCGAGAGGATGCGATAAGATGGTAGATTCAGAGAGAACGCTCGATGATGCAGAAGAGATAAATTATGATTCATTAAACATCATTCCACGTGAGACCTCTAATTAACCTTTACTGCTTTATCAAATTACATTTTCACTCTAATGCTGCCAAACACATTCTTCTGTAAGGATTTTCATGGACAGGTTGGAATTTATGCAGTTCAGCTTATTAAATGCAAAGTTTACAGATGAGTCAAGGTGTTTATTTAAATTTTCTAAACACAATATGAGCTTTGCTCTTCATTTAAACTTTTGTTGTGAAAAAAAAAACCCTAAGTATTGGTTTATTTGGAGTCTGTGCTGCATTCACTGTCCTGGAGCAAAATGGTAAACTTGCTGCAAAGGAGCAGCCTCCAACAAATGGCTATGTTAAATAGAGTAGTAAATAGAATAGTTTAGAGAGCTTGGCTGCTTTCAGAATTTGTTACACACTTTTAGCCTGACTGAAAGAATAAATCTCTTAGTTTTTTTGTTATTTTGTGTGTGTGTAAAAAATACTTTGTGATGCTTTATTGCAGAAACCTAATGCTGGGGAGTCTTGTGGTTCGGGGATTTTTTTTGTCCAACAGCAAACTGAAAATTACACAATATTTATCATCCTCAGCTGAAGACAAATGGGCAATAACTGTCTGTCTGTCATGATCAGTGGAGGTTGGAACCCAGAATGCAGACTCCAGGAGCTCAGAAAACCAAAAATGTGTGTGTGTATATTATATATATATATATATATATATATACTGTGAAAATTTAGAGTCTCTGCAGGAAATGATAAACACAAGTAAGTGATCGGAACTGTGCCATTAAACAAACAATGCACTGCTAAAGGGGTGGTAGAAAACGAATGAATATATGTGGGAGTTAAAGATTAAAAGGGAATGAGGAACAGGTGAAGAGGGCGTGGCAGGCTGAAGAAAAAAACAGAGGGGCTGAGAACTAACTGAGGACAGGTAAATGATGGTGCAATTAAACACAAAGAAACAGAAGAAAATATAAACTAATTGATAATGACTATTCTGTGAGATTCTGACTGAACACTCATCAAAATACAGAAGATATTTAAAAATCAAAGCTGTGTTTTTGAAAAGTTTATAATTTACGAGGTCTATATTTACTGAACAAACTCTGGTCCAAACTGCATGAAGCAAGTCATCACAGGAAGTTAATGCTTCTGCAAAGTTCAACACTCGTGTTCCAGTTATGTATTAATTTATGACATGGACATGTTTTTTCTTCTTAATATTGGAGGACTAGTTTTACAATTCAAATGCATGTTCTGGATGTCACGAAGATGTTTCCACACCTCGGGGCTGTAACTCGACTCCACGATTCTTTAAAGGTTGGGGTCAGAGACGTGTCAAACACACATTATTAAAGAGCAAATTCACCCTCTGCTCTACTGTCTTTTAGCTATCCAGCTTCCTCACAGCTCTGAAATGCGTGCATGCATTTTTACATGAATTAAAATAAATTAATGTTTAAATTTTTTTCCCCCAATGTCTTTCTGGTTCAGCAGGGTGAAATATCTTTTTATGACAACACTCCCAGCACATGGCCACTCAGATTATCAGACCACAACAAGCAGTGGGAACACAGCTTATGACAGTAATAAATTCTAATGAAAATATTCTCATACCCCATAACAAATTAAAATAGAAATCATGGTAATCATATCAATGTATAATTATTCTATCAACAATTTATCTGCCCAATGAATGATTCTATATTTGGATGAGAGAAGAAAAAAAAATCATCAGTTGACAGCTGGATAATTAAATCAGTGTTTGATGGTATAATTAATACACTCAAGGTGATAGAGTCCCCTTTCTGTTTCTGAGAGACACAACATCAAATGTATTTTACAGTCCTTCCCTCATTCATTAATGCATAAAGCAAGTCCTAAAATGTTCAGTGGGTTGTCAAAGCGGATGCAAATATTTCATTGATCMGAAGAACTCATCTTGTTCTGCTGTCAGTGTGACTGGTGTGACGCTTTAAATCTGAAATATGAATAATAACAGTAAAATTTACTGTCAGCCAAGTAGGAGCAGTTTTAAATCAACCCAAGTCTTTTATATCTAATCTGCTGAAGCACCTTGTGTTTTAACAGATTTGTGCTTCCATCGAGAGTGTGATATTTTGTGGAACGTGACTAAAAATAGCAGCACTGTTCACGTTATTCAAACCTGGGGTTTAATTGAGGAAAATATAAAGATGGCATAAAAGGCTTGCATTTTGAAGCTGCCAAAAACAACTGAAAATGGTATTTAAAGAAGTAAAATAYAAAGCTTGCAGACCTATAGAAGAAACAAAATACTGAAACGATTAGATAAAGTAAGAAAAAATCTTTGCAGAATTATAAAAGTAATATTAATTGAAAGAATGCGCACAATAAGAACTCATCCAGTATACCTACTCAATTTTTTAAAAATATTTTTAGCTGGATTATTGAGATACATCGGGAGCTGAGCTTTATCAGTTGAACGTAGATGTACATCCAATGATTATTTTCTGAAAGTTTCAATAAAAGTTGTTCATGAAATAGTTTGCTAATACACAAAGCACAACACACTTGGTGGATACAGTATAGTGGTACATAATAGAATAGAATAGAATAGAATAGAATAGAATAGAATAGATCTTCATTTCAAGACAGACATAAAACAACAAAAATATGCATAAATAAATATGAAATTTTGGCCAACATACAAGGCCATCTGCACATAAAGAAGTAAGTTGAAGTAAAAATGATGTTACATAACTGCCAGCTTTTTAGTGATAGATAAAAGGGTTTAATAAACTTGTCTACAACACAACTATAACAGGACTGGTTAAATGAGAGATTTACTTTGTGCTAAACTGAAACATTTGGGGTAAATAAAAAAAGGGATATTTGGCTTTTGGGGGAAATTTCTCGATAAACTTAAAAYACAGTAAAACCTACTTTTAACACAACTTGCTGATCTCTAACAGGAAGCACAACACAATTCAATGACAAGAGTTTGATCCAAAAATCGACCAAGAAATTTCCTGGTTCAATTAGAATTTATACGATCCTCATCATGTTCCCATTTTGACATCATGAGGCCAAGATGACACCAAATGATGGACAACCTTGCCAAATATCCTTTACTTTTTGTGCTGGTTTAATAATTTTTAAATGATTTATAAATGATCACACAAATCAAAATAAAATTAGTTTCCAGAAAAAAAAGAAAATCTGGGGAACTTTCCAGAAATACATGGTGAATGACGTCCCCTCGGCACTCCATCAGTCCAAATCACTGCAGGAGCTTTCATTAATTGGTTGTTGTGCTGTTGTATTATGGATTGTAAAAGCACAATTTAAAAAACAGGCACGCACGCATGCACGCACGCACACACGCACACACACACACACACACACACACACACACAGAGTCAGCGTGACTCTGTTCTCCAGTACACTGCTTGCTGCAGACATTATTGGGCCTGAGCATCTGTTGCAAGACATTAGCAAGCAAATGTAATGTGAAAGGTTGTACTCTACAGTGACACGTCCGTGTTAAACCCACATTTTCTTCAAACTAAACAAAGAGCTCTAAAATGCACTTACACAACCTTCAACAACMAGAATGTCTTCACTTCTCTCCACATCTGTGAGCAGCAAGCTCTGTTTGTGTCCTGAATCTTTTGAGACAAGACTAAATGCTGGTCCCATACCATTGACAGATTATTATATAGACATCTTATTTATTGCAGGTTGAACACACTTTTATTTAAACTTAACACATGCCTACTTTTGAACCATTCACAGAGGAATCACAGTCAGCTTTGACTGCAGCAGAATACTGTCCAAATAAAGGCAAAGACACAACATATCATCTGTGCCTCTCATTGGCCAGTAGTAGTTGGCTTCATTTGATTGGCTGATCAGGCATAAAATGAGATTTAAGGCACTAATTTAGTACTGATGCTCACTCCCCTGATGGTAACCAGCAGCAGATATCTCACAACATGCAAACAGTATTCTGATTTTTGTGTGTGAAATAAATTTGACAGTCTTACATGTTTGTGTTAACATTTGTATTTAATTCATTATTTGCAGAAATGAGTTCTCACAAGTCTTACCTGCATCTCTGCTTCCAAAAATACAGAAAGTACAACCCGGCAAACCAAACATCTACTTCCACTTGTTTCAGGTGCGAATGTGTTAGCTCATAAGAACACATCGAGACAGCAACCAAGGCTGGTTAAGTGAATCAAAACAAAGGAAGTCCTCCTCATCCTCCCATCAGAGGGACTGATGGGAGAAAACACACAGAATAAACACAAGATCAGTGAACCAGCTTTGGCTCAGGAGGAAGTGCAGCCATTTGCCAGAGAGGAAGTTGGCAATTCCATTTTTGCTTCCCCACCCTACATGTCAAAATGTCCTTGGGCAAGACACTGAACCAAATGTTGACTCCGATCTGTCAGGTTGCATGCATATGTGTGTGCTTGCATGTGGGTGTCTGTGTGTGTGAGATTATCAACAAGGATAGCAGAACATTGCATAAAACACACAGTCCATCTACCATTTATAATTAAGATGTTCTGTAATGAATTTTCTTTATTACAGCAAGACAGACAGTCAACAACAGGACAGTCTGTTGCTTAGCAGCACCACACTGACTGACATGAAGTCCTAACACAGTTTCACAAATAACACAAACAAAATCTGTTTCATTATGTGGCAATTACTGGTATTGCTTTAAAACTCCAATTTTGAATAGATTGGGAAATTGTGTAAAATGTGATTAAACAGAATGAAGGGATGTGTAAATCTCAGAAATCACATCATTTAAAAGTGGACCTAGTTAACCCATCAAAGTTTGAAACAAAGAAAACAAAACAAGTTTTAGGAAAAAGTTTCAGTAACATATTTTAAAAAAAATGTAGTGACAGAAGCAAGAAGAGTCACTAAATGTGTTACAAATTAGAGTCAATGGGGTTTTGTCTGATGTCCATTCCTCTATATAGTCTCCCCTCAAGGCTGCCGCCTCTTTTATTTATCTTGAATACAAATGATTGTTGCAGCCAGTATCCACAGCATTACATTTTAAAGTTTGCTGATGATTCTGTCATCCTGTCTCTTCTCAGCAGTGATGACCCTGGTCAGGGACTAAACTGAATGGTGTGCATCTCCTTTTATACAGTTAAACATTTCAAAAACTAAGGAGATGGTCATTGATTTTGGAAAACACTCTTTGTTTGCCACTCCTGTGGTTATTAACGGTGAAGCTGTTGAGGTTGCACACCAATAATAAATATCTTGGAACTGTTTTGGATGACAAACTGATTTTTAACGCTCACGTGAACTCACTTTAAAAGAAACATGAGGGAATGTATTTTTATCAGAAGCTCTGTGGTTTTAATGTTGATTCTACTTTTATGAGAATGTTTTATTTGTGTTTTCTTGAGTCTCTTTTAATTACTTTTGGCATTTTAACATGTAAGAACAAAAACCAACTCTGGGGGATTGTCAGGATGTGCAGCAGAATTGCTGGAATTGACCTACAGAACCTCACTGACCTACATACAGTCAGGTCAGTGAAAAAGGCCAGACTGATTCTGGCAGACTCTGATCACCCTCTCTATGGTGAGCTCAGGCTGTTTCTATCTGGACGCAGGCATCAGTTGACCAAATGTAATACTAATACTGTACTTTACGGTATATGCATACAGTGGGGAGAACAAGTATTTGATACACTGTTGATTTTTCAGGTTTTCCCACTTGCAAAGCTTGTAGAAGACTGTAATTTTTATCATAGGTACTCTTCAACTGTGAGTGATGGAATCTAAAACAAAAATCCAGAAAAATACAATGTATGATTTTTAAATAATTAATTTCCATTTTATTGTGTGAAATAAATGTTTGATACACCAGAAAACTGAAACTTAATATTTGGTACAAAAACCTTTGTTTGCAATTACAGAGATCAGACGTTTCCTGTAGTTCTTGACCAGGTTTGCACACACTGCAGCAGGGATTTTGGCCCACTCCTCCATACAGATCTCCTCCAGAGCCTTCAGGTTTCGGGGCTGTCGCTGGGCCACACAGACTTTAAGCTCCCTCCAAAGATTTTCAATTGGATTCAGGTCTGGAGACTGGCTAGGCCACTCCAGGACCTTAAGATGTTTCCTACGGAGCCACTCTTTAGTTGCCCTGGCTGTGTGTTTTGGGTCGTTATCATGCTGGAAGACCCAGCCACGACCCATCTTCAGTGCTCTTACTGAGGGAAGGAGGTTGTTGGCCAAAATCTCACGATACATGGCCCCATCCATCCTTCCCACAATATGGTGCAGTCGTCCCGTCCCCTCTGCAGAAAAGCATCCCCAAAGAATGATGTTTCCACCGCCATGCTTCACGGTTGGGATGGTGTTCTTGGGGTTGTACTCATCATTCTTCTTCCTCCARACATGACGAGTGGAGTTTAAACCAAAAGGTTCTATTTTTGTCTCATCAGACCACATGACCTTCTCCCATTCCTCCTCTGGATCATTCAGATGGTCATTTGCAAACATCAGACGGGCTTTGACATGCGTTGACTTGAGCAAGGGCAGCTTGCGTGCACTGCAGGATTTTAATCCTTGACGGCGTAGAGTGTTACTGATTGTTTTCTTTGAGACTGTGGTCCCAGCTCTATTCAGGTCATTGACCAGGTCCTGCCGTGTAGTTCTGGGCTCATTCCTCACCTAGATCAATGATGCTCCACGAGGTGAGATCTTGCATGGCGCCCCAGACCGAGGGAGATTTTCCGTTATTTTGTATTTCTTCCATTTTCTAATAATTGCACCAACTGTTGTTGCCTTCTCACCAAGCTGCTTGCCTATTGTCCTGTAGCCCATCCCAGCCTTGTGCAGGTCTACAATTTTATCCCTGATGTCCTTACACAGCTCTCTGGTCTTGGGCAGTGTGGAGATGCTGGAGTCTGATTGACTGAGTGTGTGGACAGGTGTCTTTTATACAGGTAACGAGTTCAAACAGGTGCAGTTAATACAGGTAATGAGTGGAGAACAGGAGGGCTTCTTAAAGAAGAACTAACATGTCTGTGAGAGCCAAAATTCTTACTGGTTGATAGATGATCAAATACTTATTTCACACAATAAAATGGAAATTAATTATTTAAAAATCCTACATTGTATTTTTCTGGATTTTTGTTTTAGATTCCATCACTCACAGTTGAAGAGTACCCATGATAAAAATTACAGTCTTCTAAAAGCTTTGCAAGTGGGAAAACCTGAAAAATCAACAGTGTATCAAATACTTGCTCTCCCCACTGTATGTGTTTATGTATATGTGTATATGTGCATTGGTACATGTACAGTACTATATATCACATGTGTACATTGTGGGGTTGTTTTTGTTTTTCTTTTATTTATCTTTGTTTATTCTTCTCATCCTCTCCTGTACTGAGCTGCAGTAATGTGCAAATTTCTTCACGGTGGGATCAACGAAGTCTAGTCTTATCTTATCTTTTCTTATCTTAATAGATTTAAAACCTCATTTATGCCAGCAGTAGTTAAATATCTTAAGGAACATTTGTGATTTTTTAATTTTTTTATGTGTGTGTTTGTGTATCACTGTTTTTGTTTTGTTTACTGGCTGTGCAACAAACTGACCCTTGGTGATAATAAAGATTCTTGAACTGAATTAAGAAAAAGCTGGAGGAGTATTTTGCAACTAACTAAGGAGAATAAAAAGAGCATTTTAAAGAGACTGAATCTTTCACAAATGAAGGTGGGTAGAAGTTCATCGGTCTACAAAACACTTTTCCAAAACAGTGAAACAATTTCAGACTAACACTCGTCAACTGAAAATTGGACAACTTTGAATATCCCAACATCTATAGTTCACATCATTATCACGAAAAACAATGCTGAATGTCAGTATAGTACTTGATGCCCAGGATCTATCAAGGCAGAACCTCAGAAACTCTTCCATAAATCAGACCACAAAGATGATTAATAATATTTTTTTGTGAGGATGCTAAAACAGCATGGTGGTTAACCCTGTTATGTCACAGTAACAAGGTCCTGTGTTCAGACCTGGGGCCTTTTTATTTGTGCAGTTTGCATGTTTTTCTTGTTTTTGCACATGTTTTCTCCAGGTACTCAGGTTATCCCCCCACAATCCAAATACCTGCATGTCAGGCTCCTTCAGGTTCAGGCTTCTCTGTGATCTCATCGGGATTTGCCTGGTTAAATAAAGGTAAATATATATTTTAGGTGGGGCTCTACACTATCTGCTCATATGGACAAGTTGCAAAACTTGTTCTTACTGACCAAACAGGTAAATGATGAGGCAACTTCCTCTTGTTTTACTCAGGAGGAATGTTTTGATGGAAATAAACTCTGAGGAGTTCATTACTGCGATTTCCAACCAGTTCCAGGAACAAAGGGTTGTGGGAGGAGACACAGGCAAGTTTGCAAGCATCCTACCTGAAGGATAGGAGCTTTGCAGAGCGGTTGCATGCTATCACTGTGTGATGTTTAACGATCCATCAGAGAATGATGGCTCAACTCAGCCTTAAGTATGATGTGGTTTAATCAGGAGTCATTGCATACAGCTGCAGCGTGTGCTGTCAGAACCAGCACCGCCTAACCTTTCTCACGTGTTCACCATTAAATGGACTGGTTAATGCAGAAAAACAGAGCAGAAAAAAAACTGGGATCCTGACATTACAGTATGTGTATGAAGGGTTGGGAAGTGAAGCAAAAACAGAAAACAAMAATAAAAACCCACCACAATGAATGATTGTAGTAAAAATGTCTCCTTTTTGTTTTTGCTTTTAACTCATTTTTGGAACTTCCAGCTGCAAATTTCTGCAGCAAAAACTACTCAGTGAAAATAAGAAGAAACAAATTAGGATTATAAGAAGTAGTTTAGAAATTTTGTTTACATTTAACTAAAAATCCAGGAAATACAGCATTTTCTACTAAATTTAAAACAATAGCTAAATATTTACAAAAGCTAAATAACTAAATATTTATCTGCACAGTCACCAAGGTTTTTGTTTTGTGTCTGTATTCATGACTTTATATACACTGAAAGCTGAAAAATAATATAATACAATACAATATGTACAATACAATATAAAAGTGAAATATTGACACCAGAAAATTTGAATTTTTGAGCAGAAGAAATGTTTTTATAGAAGGATAAAAAACCCATCTGTTTTTCCATTTTCCAGTGGTGGTAGTTTTGAGATGGCTGTGCTGTAGGTACAACTCTTAAAAGGTATCCAGTTTAAAATAATTATATATTGAAAATATGCCGAACACGTTATTTTCAGTGGTAAATATGATGTATTTGTATACTGTTTCAATAAAACAGCAGGTTTTAATGACTTGCAAATTGCTGTGTTACGTGTGCTTTTTTCCCATCTGACTTTTTTGGACACAGCTTTGTAAAAACATTCAAAACAGGCCATTTAAATCAACTCTAACTTGATGGGTCTGTGGCAACAATGGCTGTGATGAATGATGATTGGAAGTCCTTGATTGGACTGTCGAACTGAGGCCTTCAGTCATAAAAAAAGCAAATTACACTACTTGTTGGTGACATATGTCAACAAGTGAGGATTTTTTTTCTTCTTTTTTTGCCTCATTGGGCACAATCAGCAGTATATTGATAGATTTGTGAAGATTGTAAACCCAGACATGCCAACACAATGTAATAATGCAGAATTATAATTAAGCAGATTAAGATGACTCTTCTGTTCTTTATCTGCCTCTGATGATGGACGCTTACTCTGACTAAAAACAGGCACTGCTGAAAATGTGGCTTCAATATTTATGCTTGTGTAAATCAAGCCAGACTGATGCTGATTGTTACGGCTCATTGTTTGCCAGAAGAGGTCAAGAAATGCCGTCAGTGCACTTTTGTAAACAAGTAAAAAAAAGAAAAAAGAAAGCAGTGCCACAGCAGACTGAGGGAGACAGAGAGCCCTGTGGGGTAAATTTCAGCTGCCATAAAGATCAAGTTGTTAAAGGCAGTCAAACCTCATTAATATAACAGTTCATTCATCCCTATACAGCCTCTTCTTACCCTCCTGCCCTTTAACTACTTTCACCATGGAGCTTTCGTCTAAAATAATTATTTTAGACGAAAATAATTATTTCATCTTAAAGATGAAAACTATCAAACCAGTCTTAAGATTGGTTTGATAGTTTTCATCTTTAAGATGTTACAAAGTGCCATGGTGCTCTTATTCAGGCAGCAGCAGAGAGGCCCACGAGCTACAGAGCCAACTAAAACAAAAGCTACTAARACTCTGCACAGAAAAATCATGTAACAATAGTTTTCTCATATTTTCTCTCTGCTTAGCCTAGCCATTATTAGCTGGTTCATACAATCTGAGCAAACCCATTTCCACAGTAGATTGTTGCTGTATTGAAACAACTCCAGTTGTTACAATTTTAAAATTGAACGGTTCGTGCAAGCACTATTTTATAAACCTTTACCCAGCTGTCAGTCTGGCAGATACATTACAATACTCCCGCTACATGTGACCCCAGGATACACAGAAAATGTTTGTGCTTGCAAATAACAGAATTGTATAATGACGGTGTAATTTAAACTTCAATGCATGGGTGCAGATGGGATTTTTGAACTGTGGGAGGTAACGAGCTTTCAGCAAGTGATTTCAACCCAAGTTATTTTTGTGTAATTTTGGCTTATACATAGAGCACAAGTATTTACTTTCATGATAACCTGTTGGTGAATAGTTTGCACAAAATGCCATAATAGAATTATTTGAAATTAAGGATAAACAACAATGAACATTGTTAAACACTTTCCCAATCAACACTAGCCATGCATTTTAAAAYTCTAATTTGTCTGGAATACCAAAACTTGCCTCTGTTTTATTTCAACATTTCTATGTGAACTCAGAAGTGCAAACACCAACATTTMATTACATAAAAATCTGTATTCTGCAAAGGAAACTCATCTTAAATGACAAACTGTAATATCACAAATTCCTTTCTATTGGAAATGTTAACATTTTTTTTATTTTTGAAATTTCCAGACATCAAATACAATTCAAATTAATAAATTGAATATTTTCAACACAATTTTTGCAAAAATACAACAACAACAAAAACAATAATAATAATTGAATAAATGTAGTATCATTGTTATTAGGTTTGCTTTTATTGTCACATGTCCCAGTTATCAGCATTATTAGCAAAGATTGCATATGTAAACCAGAAATATCTGAAGCCAGTTTCTGCAGCTGTAATTTTGCAARCCAGAAGCTAAAAAGTTTGAAAAGCACTGCACCTTTAGGGAGGGGTATGTTCAAATACACTGAAAGTTGGAACTTTGAGCACTGAACATAACTCCACAGCGGAGTGCTTTCAGTGCATCCCAGYCTTACAAACATACAAAAATTGTGTATCGACTGAGTTTGAATTCAAATCAGGCGGGTGAAATTAATTCATCATTCAGGTTGAAGGTCTGATTCTGATTTGGGTCTGGGAAATTCTGACGTCCATGAATGCACCATTACTTGTAGGACACATGGACGCTGTAACGTAAACTAATCTAATAGAACATTTATAACATTTTATAAAATAGCGTTTGGATGAACAGCTTTGAATGGAGCTGAATGGAGGTGGCAGCTGTTTACTTTGATCTTGGCCCMACTTGAGCAAAAATTAAAGTTTATTTCTCCAAACTGAAGACAGTTAAAAGCTATCTACAGCAGGTAAGATATTAATTGTTCATGGTGTTTTTATAAAACATCACTTCTAAATGATTGAAATGTCTGTATAGTGAGCAGTTTAAAACTCAGCCAAAAAAAATCAATTACATTTAATGACAACTACTTCTCAGGAACTGTGACTAACCTTATGTATTATTATTGTCATTGTTTTTTATTTAGATTTGTTTGAGTTTAAATTGTGTGTGAAAATTTCTTTAACAGATCTGAATAACTTTCTTTTTTTCCCCTCGAAAGTGTATCCTCTGTGGACCCTGCACTGTTCCCTGTTAAAGGTACTGTTGACGTTTTCTTACAGGAAAAACAGTCCGACTGGACACAGTGCTTATAAATCTTATGCATTTAATTGTTGTTAGCTTTGCTTGATTTCCCCTGGTGTGGCGAGCAGAGCTGTTGAAGAATCAGGGGAAATGAATCAGTGAAGCACCAAGGTGGAATCTCAAAAGACTGCTATGATAACACCGGGACACTTTTACAGTCTTACATGTGCAGCGTGTGTTGGACACAAGATGATTTTATTTGGGGGTGMATTAGATATAAATATCACTCTCGGCACAAAATACAGGAGACTTTTCCTCAAAGGCAAGAAGTGATGCAGCCAAAAAAGGTCAGGCTGTCAGCCGAGTTTCTGCCTGAAATGATTTCCTGATGTTAAGTCATCTGAAATGGCTCTGAGATCAGTCTTCATGAGGAAGAAAATCCAATTTAATACACTCATGTTTGCAACAAATTTAACCATTTTATTCCACAAGTTAAGAATATTATTGATTTTGTGACAGATACTGTAGGTAGATAGATAGATAGATAGATAGATAGATAGATAGATAGATAGATAGATAGATAGATAGATAGATAGATAGATAGATAGATAGATAGATATTCTACTTCCTACTGCCAAAAGGTTTTGATGAAAAAACTGGGGTTTTGCTTCTTATTAAGCTTTCAATCTATATTCAAGTTTAAAATGAATGAGGTGAAAAGATGAAAGAAAGTGAATATATTAATTTTCTTTTTTTCCCGGGGCTTTCTTGTCRGAACAATTATGTTCCTTAGAAATAAAAAGCTTCCTTGTGCTGCACACTTCACAGTCTCTGGACCACCCCACGTTCACGTGAACAAAAGACAAGGCGGGTTTTCTTTTTCCCCGCTGAGTGCCTACTGGGACGTTTGACAAAGGCACTAGAGCATTAGCATTCAAATGAATTTTACAGGTGGCATACGGTGCACAAAAGGTGGCGCAGCAAAGAAATGTTGTTGTGGAACGCAAGAGACAGGACAACATTTTTTTCACCCAAACTGTGACAACTGCCTTTGAATTCCCTTCTACTTCACCAACTCTATTTTCAGCTGACGTTAATCATTTGGATTTAACAGCCTGGAACTCATTATTTTTGACTTGCTAGCTTAAAGGTGAGCATTTTGGATCCCTAAATTTGTCTAAAAGTGAACCAAAATGCTGTTGGAGGGAGGGAGGAAGGAAGGAAGGAAGGAAGGAAGGAAGGAAGGAAGGAAGGAAGGAAGG
>NW_013952691.1:459823-465011 GCF_001266775.1 Austrofundulus limnaeus
AAGGAAGGAAGGAAGGAAGGAAGGAAGGAAGGAAGGAAGGAAGGAAGGAAGGAAAAAGAAAGAAAGCAAGAAAGAAAGAGAAAGAAAGAAAGTCCTCTGCCTCGAGGCTTCGTTTTGTTCTCTATAAGACTCTATGGCTCAATCATCCTTGAAGAAATAATTTGCCTCTGTGGACGATGTGCCGATCTAAGAGCAATAGGGCATGGAATAATGAAACATGCCCAAGGAGAGGAACTTGGAGAATTTCAAGAACTTAACATTCATTAACATTGTTGAGTAGCTTGCAGGTATTCTATCTAATGCAAGTTCACCAGTTTGGAAAAAGTCATTGACTTGCTAGGAAACTTTACCTGCCGCGTTTAAACCTCACCTGTCAGGAGGTGAGGAAACGTCCACGCTGGAGGACGACCCTAAACTGTACATCATCCATTGAAAGGTGGCTGGAGCTCAGCACAAAAGGGTAATCAGGACGCTGCTTTGCTTTTATAGAAGCTCTTTTGCGCCATCATCACRCTCTACATGTCTGCCAGGTCAAGACTCTCCAAGGATGCAGCTGCACAGTGTGTCAACAGTACGATGCTTGAGTGCCCGGGGGGTGGGGTTCTGAGTTAGATTATTCCTGCTCATAGGCATGAGGTCAGTGTCACCAGCCTTTAGCTTCAAATTCTCAAATCCAAACTGGTGCACTGCACAGACCTGACATCATGGAGTTGCTGCCTCTACCCAGGACTCTGAAAGATTTGTCACCACACTGATCAACCACCACCTCTCCATTGAAGTTGTGCATCTTCAAAACCCTCTACAACCTGTCACACAAAGGCTGAGCACACTGTGCTTTAAACACAACAGAGCAGACCCTGCAAAGACCATCAGCTGTCTGGTTGACTTATTTGTTTTTCATGTCATAGTGGAAACCACCATCCTGTGTGCTAGAGAACATAATGAATGTGACATATTTAACTGTACAACTGTTACCAAAAGCAGCATAACTATTTATTTAAACTTAAAATTAATTAAATTAAACTTGGAGTAAATAAATTGGATAGAACGTGTTCAATAGTACTCTTTGATGGACCTTACCTGTCAACCATTGATATTAAGATTTAATTACTTTTATTTAGACAGATAATCTCATTGAGACAGGTCTCAGACACACATGAAAAATATAGAAAACAGCTCCATGCACCTCTGAGAGGAAAAATAGTAAAAGATGAATAGATGTGATGGATGGATGGATGGACGGATGAAATGTTATACTGTTTTAGAGAGGACATGAATTGTTACTCATTTAATATAAAAACTGAGATTTTTACTAATTCTGTTTTGCTCATCTCATTTGTTCAGAATATTTCGATTCATAAAGTCTACCTTGTAATTTTGGGTCTTACACCAAGGTTTTGTATGTATTTAAATCTTTTCTGCCCTTGACGGGCGTGTCTATTTGTTGTGAAAAGTCAATACTGTTCTCTCCCACAATGTTTCACCCCAAACAGATATCCTCAGTAATGATCAGCAGGATGCAGACCACAGCTCTCGAATCAGCACTTTTTCCTCCACCACACAGAACCTAAAGGTTTCAAAACACGGAGAAATGCTTTTCATCAGTCACACTGTGACAAATCAAACACTAATTACAATATCTGCCAAAATTAGATCAACAAATCATTTTTGTCGCTCAAATTACATTTTTCTCTGGCCTGCAGGTTTTCCCAGCGGACCTTGAAAGAAATTCATCATTTATGTAAGAACTGAGGTCTAAATATATGGATATAAATTCTGCTGGCTGTACGCCTCTTTGCCTGCTTGGAGCATAAAGAAAGCTAGAGTCACATTTAAAATGTGGACTGTGGAAAATGATAAATCCTTATCTGGACAACCTTTGATCGGGCAGAAAGTTTCGACAAACTGCACATGAGACTTGTGAACAGTTTATGTGGCTGATAGTAAAGAATCACAAACAAATCTGACAGCTTTAAGTAGAAACTGCATTAAAGTGATGGTTCAGATCGTTTGAGGTGCAGTTTTATGAAAAGGTTACTACCTGTTGTATAAAGCTCTTTGCATGGCTTCATTTAAATAAGATTTTATGTCTGACTGTTTTGATAAACTGTCAGCCAGTCGGAGTGTGTCCATGATAAAACGAGTTGTTGACATCTTAAAACCATAAAAGTGCAGCTATCAAAATCCAGGAAGTTACATTGTTTTTAATGTTCCAATGTTTTTATTTTTATGTTTTATATATTTTTATACAGGGGTTAGACAATGAAACAGAAACACCTGTCATTTTAGTGTGGGAGGTTTCATGTCTAAATTGGACCAGCCTGGTGGGCAATCTTCATTATTTGCACATTGCACCAGTAAGAGCAGAGTGTGAAGTTTCAGTTAGCAGGGTAAGAGCACAGTTTTGCTCAAAATATTGCAATGCACACAACATTATGGCTGACATACCAGAGTTCAAAAGAGGACAAACTGTTGGTGCACGTCTTGCTGGTGCATCTGTGACCAAGACAGCAAGTCTTTGTGATGTATCAAGAGCCACGGTATCCAGGGTAATGTCAGCATACCACCAAGGAGGATGAACCACATCCAACAGGATTAACTGTGGACGCAAGAGGAAGCTGTCTGAAAGGGATGTTATGAGGACATGTCGGACAGTCTTGGCATATTATGTCGGTAAAAATAATAATCAGATGTAAACAGAGTCAGGAGAACGATAGAAGCAGTGGCATCAGGCTGAAAGTGAAAGGGTAAAGTTCCTCTGTCATGTTTGAATCAACAATGGCTGAAACGACCATTAAGTATTAAAGATTAGARTCTACGAGTCATTTCAGGAGAGGAGATCGAGCGGTGGAGAGCTTTGAGCAAAAGTTGGAAGAAGAGAAAATATGCATCTAAGTTGTGCTGAGATTTTCAAAACTCTAATAGGAGAATTTCCATAAATGATCATAACAAATTTAGTTGTAAATAAGCCGTCTGCTGAAGACCCCCCCTCCCCCCTGCTGAGGAATTTGAATAGTGTATGTTTGCAGTTTTTTGAGTGTTTTTCCAGACTGGAACTGAACAGAAAACACAAGAGAACCTTTATGATTTTGGTGCAGGATATTCAGAAGTTGTTTTTTTTTTTCTTTGCTTGTCTGACGTGCAGAGTGRCAGATCCTGTCAAGCAGAGGGAGCAATTTTATCCATCACCARGTGCAAAGGAAGAGCCAGGGGGTGGCCAGTGGTGGCTTTACCTACCAGCCCCAATCATTTGAGGAAACTATACTTTCTATAGTTACTCACTATAATTTTCTCAAACAATCAGGGTGGTYGGTTATGGCGGAGGCCAGCTTGGATTTTGACATGGAAACCCAATCTTCCACATAATTGGAACTTAGATGGAATCACATCCAAAATGGGAGTTTTTACCTCACTTATGTCATAAAATTGATGGACAGATGGAGGGAATTTCCAAATTTTTGAGTGAACAAGGCAAGGAATCTTTGCTGGTTTCTTACCGATTTTTTTTTACAAAAACCCTGATAAATCTGAGTTACATAAACCCCCAAACAATCATTTAATGATGTTGAAGTTGTGTTAGAAACAAAATAATTAAATTCAAAAACACTGAAAAACACTTTGACAACTATTACGGCTTTAAAACATTAATCTGAAAATTTTTACACCAATTCAAACGTTGACTATTTTAYGAACTTTTACACTATGGCCAATCTACATAGTCCTTGAAACAGAATTATTTGATTTAATTTCAAGCACAAACAGTGTTGGCAGCAACTACCCAAAGTACATTTCATATAGGGCAGCTTACAGGAATACTTCACTCAGGCTAGCTGTTAGCTTGCCAAAATGCACTGAGGTCATTCAAAGAGCCGTCTACAACAGGTTCAATATTAACTGTTCAGAACTTTTTCAATCAATTTACCCGTCACTTTAAAAAGTGGAGTATTGTTTTCAACTGAAGCGCAAGTAATTAACTTTTTTTTTATATATATAACAGCTCCTGCATGCTAGCACCAGTGTGTGCAGAGCCCAAAGTAAGCACATCACATACTGTATGTCTCGGCACAAGTTGTTTTCTCTTATCAAAATAAAAAGGTTGAGAAAGGGCTTTAGGAAGGAGAACGATAACTTCATTACAGCTTAACTGTCTTGACCTCAGCAGCTTTTGTCTATTTTCTCCTTCATTTCACTACACTGGAGGACGACTTCCCACCAGAAAACACAGGTTACATAAACCAGAGATCCTAAAGCTGCTTCGGCTTTCAGAGGCAGAATCGTTTTTATTTTGTCTCACGGACAAGCAAAGAATGGCATTGCCTACTACTTAAGCACCATTGGCCTTAAAACCAAATCTGTTTACAAGAAAACTGTGAGTTTAAAATGKTTCATCTTTAACCCGGCTGAGTTTTGTCTCAGAGGCTGACACAGGCCCTCTATCCTGAGTCCGAGGTGCTGCGTGTAATCCACTGACAATGAATAATTTTATTGGTGAAACTGTAGAGCCAGAAGAGGATAGAAGGCAGCGGGTGAAGAAAGGCATGTGAAATTATGTCAGCTCCTTTTGCATGCAGCAGCAAATCCAATGAAACGTGTGACATYCGCAGCACAACGCATGGATTTAAAGAAATTTGCCTTCTTTTACTGCACAGCTCCTGGCATCAAAAGGTTCAACACAGAAAYATTATTTTTTCTTCCAGCAACTCTCAGCGTCTTCTTTTTTAATTGTACAGTAATAAACACATAGAACGCCTGGTAACCACATATCTTTACACAAACAATGCATTAATATAATGACAGGAATAATAAATACAAAATTCTTTATGAAAATCAACACCTGACAGACACACACAAGGCCTTGAAGTGACAGTTCGGAATAATTAATATCATACCTGTCAGAGATAGATCTTTGGAGAAAACCTCTCAAATCTCAATGATGTGATGATGCTTTACATAAATGCTATTTGAAAGATCTACACATCAGCTTCATATTCCACCATCATTCTGACAGAAATATCATGACTGCCCCCAAAAGTGCTACAACTAGTTGCTGCTGCCACTATTTTCACTCAAAAATAACTAATATTTGATATAAATAACCACAGTTTGAAATGCAAAATTGATCAAGTTTATAAAAACAGTATTCACGTGAAGATGTTGAGATTCAAGTTAGTCTTGGTCAGTGGTGGAG
>NW_013952691.1:467190-470745 GCF_001266775.1 Austrofundulus limnaeus
CACACACACACACACACACACACACACACACACACACACACACACACACACACACACACACACACACACACATCCTGAATGCTTCACAGACTACAGAGTAAGAACAAAACTAGAATGTAAAAAATGGCTCATAGCGATGTAATCTGACTCAGAATAAGGCCAGTCTCTCAGCAGAGCTGACTTGTACTGTCAGGAGTTTGGATCAGAGATAGCAAACCTCGATGAACCCCGTCACTGTTCTCTTGTCAATCAGAATGATAATTAGCTCTCTCCCAATATATCTCTGCATTCAAATCATCCTTTCTGTGCACATAATTACATTGTGCAGAGCCTCCAAGTACTTCCTTTAGTGCAGCAGAATTTATCATCCCACATCAGAGATAAAACCTCTTTATCTCCGCTTGGCAAAACCCGCCGTTTGTCTCAAAGGCGGGAGCGCTCACACCTCACATTCTATGGATCCGGATATAGTGCACGTGCACGGCCTGTTCTCGGTCACCAAGGCATCCAGCGTCTCTGAGTTTGAATGATAACTCAGATAGTACTCTTGCAGCTGAGAGTTAAGGTCCTGCTCCTGCTTGCGGGCCTTTTTCCTGCGCTTGTGGTTGACTGAGTGCTCCTGCAGCTGCCTCATGGTGTTAGGGTAGCGCCTCCACGAGACATAAATAACCAGCAGGATCAATGACAGCGACAGGAACAGGGCTACGCTGCCTGCAATGATTTTATGGAAAGCCATATGTTCAAACTGTAGCTCTGGGATGAAGCTTGTAGGGCTTTCAGCAGAGAAAGGAGGCGTAGAGCTTACAGCTGGGGGCGCTGATGTCTTTCTGTATGTCCCAGTTGGACGGACAGGTGAGGTGGTTAATTTCGGGGAAGGTGACGCAGTGGGAGTCGGCTCCGTAGCTCCAGAGGACCACGCCGTGCTGCTCCCAGCGTGACCTGAGCTCAGTGGGACGAGCGTGGTGGTGGAAAACGGGCTGAATACATCCACGCACATCGAGTGGTTCCTCACCACGTCCACCACGCGCTCGCCCTGCACCGCTTTGGGCCCGCTGCAGATCATACTGATGTCTTTGGGGTCCCTGAGGGTTCTGAGCCAGCCCATGAGAGGGCAGATCSTGGCGCTGCAGTCCCAGGCGTTCCCGGCCAGGCTGATGGTGGTCAGAGAAGTCCACGCCGCCACGGCTTCCACCGGCACGCTGCTCAGCTTGTTCGACTCAAGGTTGAGGGTTTCCAAGTTTGGCATGTACTGGAAAACCTTTGGGTCCAGCGTTTGGATTTCATTCCCCGACAGGTCCAGTTTCTGAAGCTTCTGCCATGTCCAGGCCACGCCTTGGCTGATGGATCGGATGCGGTTCCACTGCAAATAAAGAGTCTGGAGGTTGGTGAGGCGTGGGAAAATGTAGAAATTAATCCTGGAAAACTGATTATGCTCTAAGTGAAGCTCCCTCAGCTTGAAGAGCCCTAAAAACGTAGTGCGGGTCAAACCGCGCAAGCGGTTATAGCCCAAGTCTAGAAACTCCAAGCTGCGGCACTCCAGAAACGTGCGAATGAGGATTTCTTTCAGCCCGTTCGATCGAAGGTGGAGGTTCTGCAGCTTCCGCAGGCCGTAGAAGTGACCTGGCTGCAAAGACTGGATTTGATTGTAGGATAAATCCAGGTTCCTCAGGTTCGGTATGGCGCTGAACGTTTTGTTGTGCAGATGGGTGATTTTGTTGGAGCTGAGAATCAGCTCCTTGAGCCTGCGCACGCCGCGGAAGGCCAGAGCGTCTATGGCACTRATGGCGTTATGGTCCAAGTAAAGCCAGACGAGCTGATTGAGGTGGGCRAACTGGTACGGCAGCAGCACCAGCAGGTTGTTATAGCGCAGAGACAGTCCTTGGCATCCCGTCGTGATGTTTACTGGAATGTCTTGGAGATCGCCAGACTCGCAGTAAGCAATCTTGCCTTCGCAGCGACAACTCGCGGGGCACATCCTCTCCCCCTCGCTGAGCAGCAGCAAAGCAGCTGCCTGCAGAAGAAGACAAGAGAACCTCCAGTCCAACATCACAGAACCTGTTGGGGGGTAGAGAGCGGGGCACAGGCAATCAAAGGCATGACTTTGGCTTCAGAAACTCTTTGCCTAACGAGTAAAGGTARGACATTCATCCTTCAAACAGGAGATCACAGCCAGCAGCAGCTTCAGCTCTGATGTCTGAGACCTGCTTCATGAAGAATTAATAACAGGCTGATGTTTGCTACTTTTTTAAGGTAAGCAAATAAATTTGCACAGGAAAAGAAACAGCTCCTCTCTTTTCTTTTTTAAGGGCAATAAAGAGGCATTTATTTAAGGCTGATCACAGCTGTCATCTTGGCTACAGGAGCATAAAGAGAGAAACTGTCACTAAAATTGTGAAGAAGAAAAAAAGCATAAAGACTTACCCATCATCAGTCAGAGAGGGGGAAGAGAAATCCTCCGTGGGGAGAGAGAGGGAAAAGGGGGTGAAAACGGTTAAAGAGTGCTCCAAACTGCGCTCAGTSCCTTCCTGCAGCCCCACAGTCGCTCCGCATGCTCAGAGCCAAGTTTCACCCCCCACGGGTCGGACCGAACCGGGCCGGCGTCCGGACGGGGCTCCGCGGCGGGACGGGTGCGCGCTGGGGTCCAGTTCACGTCAGTCCTGCTGTCTGTGTGTGCACAATTACACATATGAGCGCCAATGAACTGATGCACGTCCCTCTCCACGCGTGCGCCCCCCTCCTCCTCTCACTGCCCCCTCCTCCCTCCTATCTCTCTTTACCTCAGTCCAGTTCTCAGGAGCGTGGGCGTCCCCAGGAACATAAGCTCACCGCCTGCACGTGGAAAGCCTGGTATATTATTTAGTGATTGTGAGGTTTGTCAGTTTTGGCTGTTTGTGTTTTGTGTCATGACGTCACGTGTGTGAATGAAAACCAGAGATGATTTTAAAAATTGAAAAGATTCACTGGAGATGAGGTCTGAAGATGAATCACCATCCCTCTGATTTAATTCATCATTTCAGACATATATTCAGCAATATTTTGGGTACTTTAGGTGGAGTTCTGAGAAGTTTTTAAGAGTCATTATCTTACCTGTTGTGGATAGCTCATTGAACCATTCCAGTCTCTAACAATCCATTCTGGTTCACGTAACTTTACCTTATTAACCCTTACATATCTCTTCTGCATTGCACACTTATTGACACAGAACTGTGTGTATTTGTGAATGCAAATAATTACAGCAACAGAATGGGCAAAATGGAAAATGTTCAGACTACTTCTACTGAAACAGCAGTTAAAGCAAAACTGACAAAGATGTAACAGCTCATAAAATAGCATTAGCATGAGCTGTTTTTCAGACTGAATGTGTTGAATACGATTTTACTTCAACCATTTTTTGTCTCATTAGTATATTCAGTCACACAATTACAGCTGGAGATTAGCACCAGCTCTCACATAACCCTGCAAGTATGACGATGTATGTATGTATGTATGTATGTATGTATGTATGTATGTATGTATGTATGTATGTATGTATGTATGTATGTATGTATGTATGTA
>NW_013952691.1:471605-472806 GCF_001266775.1 Austrofundulus limnaeus
TATATATATATGTCAGTAGTTTAGCTGAAATAACCTGTGGTTTGAGCGGGGCATTTGGCTGATTAGCTGACGGGTAGTTTGAAAGAGAAGTCAAACCACTCCAACCCGGCTATCCGCTTTGTCACCCGGGCTGCAAATGATGTGCACCCTTTGAGAGAGAACCCAGTAAACTGAAGTATACTAAACCCTGACAATTATCTACATCAACAAAAAGTATGACAAATAAACACAAACACCTCAAGATCACAGCACTGGTGATATATTCATATTTTTTTCCCACAGAAACTCACTCCATAATTGCTTAAACATCCCTTTAAACTTTTGTCCTTGTCAAAAGTGTGGAGTGACCTGAGGAGCTCAGATGTGCTGTTGGAAATATGTTGGCTAATTTATGACATAATTAAAAGTAATGGCAGCATATTTCAAAATCCCCTCTTCTCTTCAGTTTGCAGCCATCTTGAACTGACAGAGAGGGCCATAATTAAGAGTTCTCCATTTTAGCTTGTTGAAACCCATTTATGCAAACAGTTTAAGTGTGATGTTGACACGTCCAGGCAGACAAACAATTCACWCTTAGAGATGCATGAGCTCATGAAGGCCCAGCAGTATTTAAACAATCGATCTGAATGAACCTGACAGCGCAGGAAGGAGGCACAACCTTCCTCAGAGCCTGGTAGCAGATAGAGACAGCTCTCATTATGGACTCGTTTCATACTTGCTGTTCACACTTRCAGCTCGGAGCAGACTCTCACCACACAGAGAGTGGATCTTTATTTCACTGCACACCCTTYATCGGAACCACGAGGTAACAGCAACCCCTTGTGCACGCAGAGAGAAGTGTCGACTGTGTGTGACCTCAGCAAAGTCAGGATGAAGCRCAGAGGGCCGTGCCGATTGAAGGAGATAATAGGAGAATACATTTGCATCAGTATTTGGTTGAGTGTGTGGCGTTGTGTCAAACTGAAGTTCCATGGATTCCAATATGAAAAGGTGAATTTGTAGTAGGACCAGATCTGAGGGASGTGAAAATGAGCTGATTTGTTCATATATTACCTCCCACACCTACAGACACACGCTCTGTAATTGAATGTCAAACAAAATTGTCTCTTCAAAGGGAACTTTGCCTCGCACACGTCTCAGGAGCTCACATGTCATTCAAGTGATTCACACTGAAGAGGGTGGGGGGTGGGTGGGGGGGGGG
>NW_013952691.1:473592-477676 GCF_001266775.1 Austrofundulus limnaeus
GAATGAGCCAGCACAGACGAGCTACATCGTCAGGCCAGGACTCTGCAGTTTACACTCATCTACAAACCAGCGGTTACTCTTTCAGGGATGATGTTCTCATCCTTTAGAGAGGAATGTTGGTTTGAGAGAGGAGTAAAGGAAGCCATCTTTGTGTGAAGAAAAACGGTCCACCATTAAACAGAGGTGGAGGCCTTCGTGTCCAATTGTCCTCCTCCTACAACGCTGTTATTGCAAGTATGACTCAGCCCCCTGTAAGCAAAAGGTGTGAATCAGGGCCCCAACGATAGCCAACACAAAGAGGGAAAAACAAAAGCAAGGGGACGTTGAGCCCCGCCTGCAKTCACTACATACACATGACAGGACACCTAAGAACCACAGCATCCAAACCAATAAGTCAGATGATGGGCACATGACCCTCTATGAACAATAGAGCTAATCAAGCCTATTGTTAGGTGATGGCCCCCTTTTGCATATGACTAACCTGTTTGTCCACCATGTGGAAGTAGTGCTCTTAAGGCTGAGTCCACCTGAAACACATCAGACTGAAGAAGTCTCTTGGACGAGAGACAAAATGTTTCACTAAAGAAGAACCCATCCGGAGGACCTACATTTTTTCTTTTTGATTAATCTAGATTCTGATGCCAGCTTCACATGCAATAAATTAAATATCTAACCTTTAAGTGTGTGTCACCCATCAGGTTTCATGCCAAGTATTAGACTGAGATCAAACCAAATGATTCACAATCTTATGCATGACCTTATAAAATGTGTTAGCTCTGTGGTGTTAATGACTGTCATCTACTAACAAGACCAGTTTTAACTCAGTATCTGTAAAAAGCAGCTTTTGCTTGCTTCTTTTCGTTAGGTGTGACAGCCATATTGAATAAAGTTGACTCCAAACGTTGTAATAATACAGTAAATGCAACATTTGCTTTCTGAGTTTCATTAAAATCTGTTGTTTTGCCAGCTGACCTACAAGCAAAGATGCACACTCGTGCATACAGATATGGTCAAAGCATTACTGTTCTTTTTTAAGGTTGTGGTTTTTTTTACAAAATTTTAATTCAGTCAATAATATCTTACCTGCAGCAGAAATCACTCAGAGGATTATCATTTTAGAACAGGAGTGTCCAGTTCTGGTCTTCGAGGGTCGCCATCCTGCATGTTCTATTGGTTTTCCTGCACATACACACCTGATTTGAATGACTGTGATTCTGCAGAGCTTGAAGAGGTAACTCAGCCACTGCATCAGGGGTGGACTAAAGAAGATTTCTGTCATTTTGAAAAAAGCTATAATCTCAAAAATGTCAGAATGGTTCATGCAAACACCACAGTCACACTGAAGACTGAGATGATTGTGGTTTGTTATTTTATTTAATGGAATTTTTGCCTCTGCATGCAGAAAGATGATCAGAAACTGTAAATTAACTCTGCACAGAATTTTTTTGTAAGATCTCTGGGTGTAAACTCATCACAGTAAGACTAAAACCATTAAACACATGTCCTGTGACCAGCTGAGTGAAGGGCATGTTGTACATTATTTAAACGAATGGATCACATATTTGAATGTTTAAAACTGTAAATCAAAGTTTTTCCACCCAGCTTCAAAAATGTTCTTTTTGTGCAGAAAAGAAGTCAAAAGTTGAAAAATGAAAGAAAAAGAAGAATTGAAAAATGTTTTTTTTGTGTGTGTGAACATTTGTCTTCACTGATCCAAAACAGAAAACTGCATTAAAGTAAGAACTTAAAGCTCCTTTTGTTTTGTGAGATGCTGAGTTGAAATTCTTCTCGTGCCTCCATCTCAACCTGCCTGGACAGAGAAAACTCAAACTCGTATCAAAGATGATGCAACACGACGGTAAACATTCCCCTCTCTTGACTTTCTTTGATCAGTATCTAAATAAAACAGAGGTGTGTTCTGAGGATGAAAAAAAATCCTTTGTACTTTTGTGATTAATAAAAGATTCAGACAGATGAACAAACCACAGACTGACATTTTCCTCAAGGCTTCATGAACTGAGGTTTCTACGGTAAAAACAGCCGGACTTTGTCCAGCAAGTTATTTTATAATGGCCTGCTCTAATTGAAATATTCAAAATAAATCAATTAAAAACCCAGCAGTCTTTGACAGAGTTAGATCATTTTATGGTGAGGAAGATGGGTTGTAGGTAATACTTCAATAACAATATGTTTGTCTGTGTTTATGATACAGATCAGTTGATGTACTCAAACTATGAGTACATCAYATTTTASCTCAATWTCTGCAAAATTTACTGTTAGCTGTGGTGGCCATCTTAAATTAAGTCAACTCAAAGAGGTAGTCAAACACACACRCAAATACACACATCCTTGTTTGYCTTTCATCTGATGCAATGAGCAATRATAAAGAAATAGTCTTAAGTTAGACTCATAGTTTGTACACACAGAGGTCAGGTCAACAAATGGGAGTCAAGCTCCTTTGATTTGATGAAATCCACAGATTATCCTCTGTGCTTATGGTGTCTTTTAGGATATTAGAAATACTTAAGCTGGACAGTAATCTCTCCATGACAGTCAGCAGCTTGTGTTTCAGAATATAAGATTAATCTGTGAGGAAACTTTTCACCTAACGTCCTGCATCAACTTGCATCACARCATGTCTGCTCTTGTTCAGAATGAACAGGGTCAACATGAAACATACCGTTGGTATAACCAGACACACACATCTCTGAAACAAGTATTTTATGTTGAAATTTTGCTATAATTACTCAGATGAGACAAGTTGTTTGATTTTGAGCTGTTTTTCCAYGTTCCACAGCCATCCTCCTTGCTGTCAACACCTGACTCTGGAGCTCTTTTCCATTTTAGTAGCACCTAAAGCACAAAAATGCAAAAAAGCAGCATGATAAGAACTTAAATCGGCAAATAAAATGATGCAGTGCATTAAAAGAAATGTTTATGTGCAGACTGTATGGTTTAASAAAAACAATAACTGTCTCTTCTCAGGAGATCTTAAACTCTGACACAAATGACAACGGGCTGTAAGCAGTCTGTCATTAATTTGATTTTTTTATCTGCTACAAGATTGCTAAAAATCTCTCAATATCACAGATTRATGTTTTATGTTGAGTTTAGATTCTGTTAACTGTATGAACTTTCCATTTTTTCTGGCTTTTATGTAGAGAAAGTTCCTTTGTCTGTGATGAAAAACGGCTCTCAGAAGCAAAGCAGCTGATTAGTTTTTTAATGAGCTGCAGCCACATTAAACGTGTTGTAAATTTGATACCCCCTTTAAATTCTTCTCCTTTCTTTTTTTTAGTGCTGCTTTTTAATGCTGGATGAACGTGTTGACACAGATCACAGCGTGATGCAGGATTAACTCTTCCCGGAAGCTTTGTTAGTGAATGTACTTTTGTTCAGAATTAAAAGCATGAATGATGGGACAGACAGTCAATCCACTTTTTCCCTGCAACTAATAAAATTATGATCTAAAAAGGCCATAACCCATTTTCTAGCTGTGGTTACRTTCCTACTCTTCTTCTACAAATTCTGGTTTGCATTTTTCATGTTTAGATTTATGTGAATGCTGATTAAGCACTCATAATTTTTTCCTTAATCCAAATTTTCTAACTACTTACACATAGTTCTGCCTACAGCTATTCATATACCCAAGTGCTAGCCATATAATTTTGATTTTTTGTAATTTTAACATTTAAAAAATATTTAGCTTTATTTTACAAACATTTCCCCTGACAGGTGTCRGCAGGGAAAAACCCAGGGCCCAGGCAAAAATCCAAAAGGTAACCAAAAGCAACAAACAACATGCAAACAAAAAAGCTGGCAAGGCAGCTCAAAAACTTCTCAGGAGAAMATGAAGGCAACAGGTGGACACCACACAGGCTGAAGGGAAGCAGCACAATGAACCAACAAAACACTGATGACAAGACTCAGAACATAAAGCAAACAAATTAAGAGAAACACCTGGGGAGACACAAGAGGAAACAGGTGAGCATGGGCGGGGCTGGAGGCAAGACAGCAGGGGAGAGATACAGAGGGGATCAGAGAAACACTACAAAATTAAACCAAAAAACACAGACCATGACAG
>NW_013952691.1:477812-491216 GCF_001266775.1 Austrofundulus limnaeus
AACACTAGGTCTGGCAGGGACAGCAGCAGACGATGAGCCACAGGAGGAGGCAGGAGCAGACGATGAGCCACAGGAGGAGGCAGGAGCAGACGATGAGCCACAGGAGGAGGCAGGAGCAGACGATGAGCCACAGGAGGAGGCAGGAGCAGACGAGGAGCCACGCGAGGAGGTGGGAGCAGACGAGGAGCCAAGGGAGGAGGCGGGAGCAGACGAGGAGCCAAGGGAAGAGGCGGGAGCAGATGAGGAGCCAAGGGAGGAGGCGGGAGCAGACGAGGAGCCACAGGAGGAGACGGGAGTAGACAAGGAGCCAAGGGAGGAGGCAGGAGCAGATGAGGAGCCAAGGGAGGTGGCGGGAGCAGACGAGGAGCCACAGGAGGAGGCAGGAGCAGACGAGGAGCCACGGGAGGAGGCGGGAGCAGATGAGGAGGCGGGAGCATACGAATAGCCGGCGGAGGTTGATGGAGCCAGAGTGTCCACGATGGCGAATACAGATGACAGAGGCGAAGGGYGACAACCCAGGCGATGTGGAGGCAATGGCAACTGACCCACGAACCTCAAGGACCACCAACTCGGGGCCTGCCAACCCAGGAGACACCGGGACCACCAACTCAGGAGACACCGGGACCGCCAACTCAGGAGACACTGGGACCACTGACTGTGGAACCACCGAGACCACAGACTGTGGAACTGGGACCAAGACCACCAACTCAGGATCAGAGACTGGAACCACCAACTCAGTAAACATGGGAACAGACTCAGGTGGTTCAGCAGATCCGGTACACTGAGGTGACTCAGTTGTAAAAACAGCCGGTTTGGGCATAGGAACCCAAGAAAAAAAACGGGTGGGAGGAGGGTGGGCAACAGAATGAGCAGGAACCGCTGCTCTCGAAGGGGAAGTCCTCGAGAGAAGGCCAGACGGCTTAACCAGCTTACTTTGTTCTTGCTGCAGCTTCTCCAAAAATTCCAGGTCATTAAAACCTAAAAAATTCTTGCCTGCAGGCTGGGYACTTGGTCAATTCATTCTGACAGGTGTCGGCAGGGAAAAACYCAGAGCCCAGGCAAAAATCCAAAAGATAACCAAAAGCTTTATYAARCAAACAAAAAAGCTGGCAAGGCAGCTCAAAAACTTCTCAGGAGAACACGAAGGCARCAGGTGGTCACCACACAGGCTGAGGAGAAGCAACACAATGAACCGACAAAACACTGATGACAAGACTCAGAATATAAAAAATGGAAAAATAAATATATCCAATAGAATTTAAAAATTCAAAGCAAAATATGCATGATAGTAGCAGAAAGTCATACCGAACATTAATCTGAGTGCTAATACAGATCTTATACAGTCACAGGAGATGAAGCCCCATTTCTATGGACGTGCATCATAAGGTTTGACCAACATGGCTACAACTCCATCCTTTTCCACCATGAGATACGTTTTGTGGCATGTTGGTTAATATTGTGTACATGCACTGTGGGGTGCATTCTTTGCAGGATAAAACGCCAGATGTTTTAAGATTTGCCCTGTGAGAAATATTCACCTGCTGTGGAGACATTCTGTATGTTCTGAAGCTAATTAAAGCTAACCGTTTGAAACCAAAGTTCAGCATGAATGAAAATTACATTGACCCTGCTTCACATTTGTTTTTGCACTGTTTTGATTTATTTTTCTTTTGCACTTCATTCATTTCTGAACAGTTTCTGTGGGATTCATTAGGCTTCAGAAAGCAGGTCCCTCCCTTGCTGTATTATTCAAGGCTCAGTCAGTCACAGACAGTCATTAAAGTTTCATAGGAAGCAATTTAGTGGCTGAGCTATTTGCAAAGTGAGGTGAGTGCATCTGGTGGCACTACACCTTTGTGTTTTATGGCATGTGTTTCTGAAGCCATTCTGGGCTCTTCTGGGGTTAAATTGTTCTGGATGACAYGACAAGCGACGAGTCACCGGGTCGCAACATCTGGGACACAAGCACCTGTTTTACAAGCAGGAACAGTTCAGTTTTATTTAAGAAAAAAATACCAGTCAAGTTGGATCAGTTAAATAATAATTAAAATATAAAAAACAGCCCCCGCCCCTCTGCAAATGTAAAAAATTAACTATMAATTTGCAAAACACAGATATTGATTTATGCTTTTCTGCAATTTTTTGGGCATGCCTGATAAGCAGGAAATGCTAGATGAAATGTGAAAAATGGGTCAYGCTACATTTGTTCAGCATCATAAATAGAAATTGATGCACACGCCGGAGGGAATTCAGAAAAACTTATCATGAAATGGGATTTCAGCACAGTGAATTGCTCTGCTTCATGAGTTTCTGCGCATCCAGAGATGAACATTCTTACCCCTATCAGAATATATTTATTGTTTTGTTTACTAAGGGAAATTGACCAGTTAGAGCTATGGTCTCACAGAGAGAAGCTTGCAGGATCACCTGGGGCCATTCTGGGTGAAGTTTGCATGTTCTTCACGTGCACACATGGGTTTTCTACTGATCAAAAACATGCATGCTAGGTTAATTGGTAACTCTAAATTGTATGACCCTATGTGTCTCTGTCATGGACTGATGTCCTGTCCAGTGTGCCCCCCTCCTCTCCTGAAGCTGGGGGTGGCGGGGTGTGAGCGCAGTGTTTGTATTTAAAGAGGCAGCCTTAAAACAAATTAATCTGAGACATATCTCAGAAAAGGGGTGAAAGAGGGTCTTGTGGGTTTACGATATGGAAAATTTCAGACCAAAACTTTCCAGTTCTACTATATACAGACCCCAACTGAATGATTTAAATGTGAGGAAGGATTTAAAAGCATCATGTATGTTTGTTGTAGATGTAATTACAATAATTRCTTCCTAAAACTTTCATTAAAATGTATTTATTGGCTCACATTTTGCTAACAAACGTGCAGTGTTGACTCCARTAGTAAATGTCAAAGTTTAAAAAAAGACATTGTGTGAGCAGTTAGCGCTTTGAATGTCTACTGAGGTTGACTTTCAGCAGGATGTTTATAAAAACTTTCTGAGGTTCATTGAAATTGTGCCAACATTTCTATAAAATTAACCACAGATAACTGTGTTCAACACGTGTATGTGTGATTGGAAATTGTTTCATTGAGAAATAATCATCTTTTATGTATTTGTTTGTTTCTTTCACACCACATTGTTTCACACTTCAGCGCGACAAAACATCCATGACTAAACGTTTGCAGGCGCCATCAGACCGTTAGAGTGTGAGGCACACTGAAGGATGTTACACCCAGAGCTCTGCTGATGCTCTCAGTCACCTTGGTGTGTGTGTGCGTGTGTGTGTGAGTTTGTTAATGAGAGTAACAGAGTGACAGAGACGTGTGTGTGTGTGTGTGTGTGTGTGTGGATTCCTGCCCTGCCCTTCAACTCCAGTTAGCTGATTGATCTAACAATAGAAATCAAATCAGTGATTGCAGCTGAAGCAGTGAAAGCTCTTGTTTTGGTCTCGTTTCCAGTGATGTCTTTGTCACAAACTGTTTATGATTGGAGCTAAAATGTTCATTAATGTCCATTAATGGTAATTACTGCTGCTCATTAGGTGCAGGGGCAAACAGTTCCATTAGAAATTATGACTTTGACCCTGTCTAAGAGCCCCATTATGAAGCTTTTGTTAATGCATGTTACATTTCAGGGACAACAAGCCTGGTCAGTAATCTGTGTGACATGCTGAGACACTTCACAGACATATTCTGACTAAAGCTGAAACAAAATGATCACAGCAAAAGGAAAGATTGTATTAAAAATATGTTGACTTTCATTAATCTGTGTTAGAACCCAGCGTGAAATTCATATTGCCCTTGATGCAAGTTTTACTGTAAGATATTTAGAGTTGTTTGTAGCTGCTAGAAATATTTTGCTAAAAAACAGACAGTGTTAACTCCACCTGTTAATGCCAAGATTTTGAACAAAGATCTTTGTGTGATCAGTTTTCTCTCAAATTATTATATCTGAGATGAGTTCACTTGTTCCAGTTCATATTGAAAAAGAAATTTAAACCGTTAAAATGACTYATACAGTTGGTGTTTTAAACCTGAACATTTCACAGTGCATGTGCAAGAAAACCTTATTATTAATTATTTTATTTATTTTTATTTATTTATTTGGTGGGTTTACTGGAAAATTGGTGGTATTTTGTTGTAAAACTATACAGTAAAGGAGAACAGATTGTGTAATCAAGGTACATTACCACAAATTAATTAAAAAAACTGTAACTTTCAATCTTTAGATACATTTTGCCACAATGTTTTGCATCTACAAGACACTGTAGAGCAGCGGCTTTCAATTTTTTTAGCTTCTGGCAACAACATTTGCAGAAACTTGATATGATTATTCTGTGTATGCAAACTTTGCTAACAATATAAACAAACATTTTCATTCATTAATTTATGATTATTTTGCAATAATTATAGTGAAATTAGTTTGTATTTATAAACTGATGTCTGAAAATCATCTGGGTACCCTCACTTGATGTTTCATGACCCACTGAGGGGTCCCGACTCCAACTTTGGGAAACTCTAGGCCTATCTTCACTGAGGTAATAGGCTGTATTTAGGATTTRCAGCAAGAAATAAACTCAGTTCAGTTTATTTTAATAAATTGTGTGTCAAGAATTCCTGTAGTAAACCTTGAACTTTAATTACAATATTTAAAAGAAACAATTAACAAAATGCATAAATAAATAAACTCAAAGTTGCATTATATTAAATCTCTTTATTATTAATCAAAACAGCATAAAATAAATATTTTTTTTGTTTTTGTTTTTCTTGATCACTTGAACTGTGAAGTTGAATGTATTTCAGTTTAGAATAAATCCCTGCTCTGAGCTGCATGTGGGGCTCCTGGCTGTTCTTTGCGCTGGCACTGAAGCTTCTCCACGCAGAGCAAGTGTTCCCAGAACAGAGGACGGGTGTTGTGTGTGTGGGCTGAGGAGAGTCACTCAGTGACCAGGAGAGGGCATCTCGTGTCCTGAAACGGATCCGCAGCCAGCTCTCCTCCACCAGCATCATCCCTGTTGCTGTAGGACTGATTTATTCTGGGTGTCACGGCCGACGCGTCTCCTCCACAGCCGCCCGCAGCTTCTCCTCTCCCCGCCTGAGGCAGGACGCGGGAACTTGGACCGCAGTTTYCCCCCAACCCCACTTCCTTCAGCTCTGCTCGGTGTCTTTAGACGACTTGGTGGGKAATCAACAATTGGCGGCTCGGTGCTCGTGATGCCTTTTTCTTCTTTTTAATCCTCCCCCCATGAAAAGCTGAGGGGTGTCATCACCAGCTTGAGTGCGTCCCTCCTGTGTAAGGTTGCAGTCAGAATTATGCACCAAGCTGATGTCGCGCGCTAGAAGCTGCAAACTCCAGACAGAAGCTCTCTGACGCACACCTTGTGGAGCTCCTGTCCGACAGGTGTGCGGCTGTGACCGCGCGGCGCGAAGAGCGCGGGGTGGGGTGGAGCGGGGACACGCGTCCTGGATAGATGCGCAACTGTAGAGCAAAACGCTCAGTGCGTCTTCTGAACATGTGGAGTAAAAAACGAGATCCGTGAGGATGAGGAGAAGCAGACACCGCGCAAGTATGGGTATGTTCACTGCTCCTTTATTTGTCCAACGTTTAATTAAAGCTGATGTTCCTGCAGGGATCTCAGTACTTCCTGCTGTTTCTGAATGATCACAGCAGGCTGGTGGATCTGAAGGTTTTTCTTTCAACAACTAGTTGACAGATCATACCTGATGCATCACGGATCAGGTGACACAGGTTGAAAAGAAGAGCTTAGGATAAATAAATTAATTAAAAAATCTACATCCTCTCTGCCTTAGAGTCTGATTCTTGGCTTTTAAATTCAGTATAATTCCATCATGCATTTGACACATTTACATGTTTTCTATCACTTTTTTTGTGTTTTCTCCAGGACCTTCTGTGCTTTTCAGATGGCTTGTGTTCACAGTGGTGGTGCCTGCCTGGCTGCTCGCCGCTCCAAGTGGCATCCGGGAGCGCCGCTGCCCCCAGAGCTGCAGATGTGATGGGAAAATAATATACTGTGAATCCAACGCCTTCCGTGATGTGCCAAACAACGTGTCTGTGAGCGCCCAGGGCCTGTCGCTTCGCTACAACAGCCTGGTAAGCCTCAGAGCTCGTCAGTTTGCGGGCATGAGCCAACTGGTTTGGCTTTACCTCGACCACAATTACATCAACGCCGTGGACGGTCAGGCCTTCCATGGGATACGCAGACTCAAAGAACTGATTCTCAGCTCCAATAGAATGACACAGCTTAAAAACAACACATTCCACGATGTCCCGAATTTACGTAATCTCGACATGTCCTACAACAAACTGCAAGTTCTCCTGCCAAATCAGTTCATTGGGCTACGGAAGCTGTCCAGTTTACACTTGAGGTCAAACTCCCTCAAAACAATCCCCATGCGAGTTTTTCTTGACTGTCGCAACCTGGAGTTTCTTGACATTGGCTACAACAGGCTGAGGAGCCTAACACGTAATGCCTTCGCAGGACTCCTGAAGCTCATTGAGCTTCACTTGGAGCACAATCAGTTTTCAAAGATAAACTTTGCTCATTTTCCTCGCCTGACTAACCTGAGGGCGCTCTACCTGCAGTGGAACCGGATCAAACTGCTGACCCAGGGCCTGCCGTGGATGTGGACTTCRTTGCAAAAGTTGGACCTCTCAGGAAATGAGCTGGAGGTACTGGACCCGAGCACATTTCAGTGCCTGCCTAATCTCCAGACTCTGAACCTGGACTCCAACAAACTAAGCAACGTCTCTCAGCAGACAGCGGAGATGTGGATCTCTCTCACCACCATCAGTCTGGCTGGTAATTTGTGGCACTGTAACCCCAACATATGTCCACTGGCGTCCTGGCTCAAAGCCTTCAAGGGTAACAAGGAGACTACTATGATCTGTGCAAGTCCCAAGGAGGCACAGGGAGAGAAAGTGACAGATGTGGTGGACACTTATAACATCTGTACAGCAACTCCGACCCCTATCCCCTCAACAACACTGCCGCTCACATCTGTGTTTCAGCCTGAACTGCTGCCTCTCCCCACAGAGGCTGCGGTGGACATCAAGCTGACCTGGAACAGGACGGCCTCTCCGACTCCTTCCGAGGCCTCCCCCACCGTACCTGTTCCAGACACCGAGTATGTGTCCTTCCACAAGATCATAGCTGGAAGCGTGGCCCTCTTCTTATCCGTGGCTATAATTCTTCTGGTTATTTATGTYTCGTGGAAGCACTATCCCAGCAGTCTCAAACAGCTTCAGCAGCGCTCGGCGGTCAAAAAGCGCCAGAAAAAGACTAGGGAGACTGAGCGCTCGTTTAATTCACCACTGCAAGAGTATTATGTGGACTACAAGCCTTCACACTCAGAGACTATGGATATGCTGATTAATGGGACAGGACCTTACACATACACCATCTCAGGCTCCAGGGAATGTGAGGTATGACCGTTGCCCTCCAAAAATCCATTTCCACTGCGAGGCGTGCGAGGTAAATTTTCTAACACTCTGTGGGGAAAAATAACCTGTTTTTCCTTCGTTCTTGTCTGCTTTGGGATAAGGAAGCAAAGGTCAGTGCATGGTGACTTGTTTTGCAATATGCTGGGTATTTCAGTTCCATACGAGCAGCCAGCTGTTGCTCGGCATCATGTAATGCTATTGGTAAAATATGATTCCCATTAGCTGAAACTGTTGTGTCAGCTCCACTTTTTTAGGGGGGAAATTGCACACAGTGCGACGCATTATACGCAGAGCAGGTTCATTTTTTCATCACTTACATGAAAGGGTCCCTTGATTAATCTGTGTGTTATCAGCAAGCCTGTTGTTTATTCATAAACACCTTGCTWTGCTGGACTGAATGAAAGCTGAGAGTTAGATCAAGTCACTGTGCAGGTGGTCCTCTCCTATCCCGTGTGTTTGCTGCAACAACCCCAGTAACAAACGCACAATTTATGTGAGTCCTGATATTTGTTTTTGTCTTGTATAAATTATGTAAATCTTTACTATTCTACCTACTGATGATCATATTACCCGTTTTATTTCTCTGCTTCTAGCAACTGTGTACTTAGCATTTTTCTCATTGGTTTAATTTGCAGAGTTCAAACAGTCTTCACAAGCTGCAGAACACCACGAAGGCCTCTAGCCAAATAGAAGATAAATTATGTATCTGGGCTCAGTTTTTGTCGGGTGCACCGTGGCAGTGAAACAAATTGAAGGAACTGTTCAGACACGGAAGTGAAACTTTTGTCTTGTAAAGTTGAAATTCTCATTCCAGAGCTGGATTTAAGGCAGAAAGCCCTGAAACAGCCTAATGAATTTGCTCATGCTTAATTAAGCACTTTTTTCCCTCTGTGTACYCCCCAAATGCTACGCATCTGTCTCCTGTTTTTGTCATTTAGCTCTATGGTTAAGTGTGATTAACAGGACATGTTGTGCTGGGAAAGATGAAATGCCATTGGACTCTTTTGTATTACTAACCAGACATGCTGAGGAGTACAGGGGACATCTTTCTTTCCCATTGTATCTGTCAGTGCAGCTCAGAGTCGAACTTTTATCTCTCGCTGCCACACAGCTCATTTCCCATATTCTACACTGAGACTATRAATCATTTTAGAAAACGATTTAAGTCAGAGGGTTGTACCGTAGGACCTCTATGGTTCTTATTGTGTCCTTTACTAAAGTCACTGGAGAGGCTAGCACAAATGTGTTTGATTGGTTTCAGGAATGTCAAATACTGAGGTACACAGGCAGCTGAAGCAGTTCTTTTGTCAGGTTATCTGTGCCAGAGCATTTCTCAAGCTTGAGGTGAGAAGCTCGATCTAGGAGCTTTCATGAGAGACTGTGGCGTGGGAGCATTAAATGGCAGACCTAATGGGGCTTCTGCTAGCTAGAATAACTAATAGCCCATCAGAGATAAGGAGCTGAGTTGTCCCTCAGCTTTGTTATTCCGTGCCCTCTGCAGCTCAAGGGGGAAGCTTGTGTTGGTAAAAAACGAACGGGGAATTCTGTTTCTCTGCATCTGCGCTGCCTTTCCTGCTGATCATGACGTGTCAAAGTAAAAACAGATMATTTTTCGGACTGCCATGAGGTTATAGTGCATGTTTAATTTATTCTGGGCTATTTAAATAGATGATTAATTATTGGATCAGATCTAAATTTGTGGTAAAATGTCCTGAAAGTTGCTGCATAACACTCAATACGATCATAAACTGATTAACTTTACAGTTTACAAAAAATAAATAAATAATAAATAACCCCAACATTTTATTTCTGTAACAGAGTAGAGTGAATGCACTATAGATGCAGTACCTATGCAGGCATGCTGAACCTACTGAAACACCTGCCAAACATTACCTTTTCTTTCCTGCAGCGCAGCTTTTTCACTCCCAGTGACTGGCAAACAGTGCAGAATGGTGAAAAAGATGAWAGTTGGGGGAATGATTTATTCAAAACAGTGGTTTCAGGGCTAAAACCCACACTCCGAGACATTTAGCAAATGCTGGAATCCAGTGCGCTTCCTGCATATATTTTTTTAGTTTCCCAGATAGCAAGCACTTAAGCTATTAGCTGCAGTTTCAATTAGGAGAAAGAGCTTTGTAATTGAAGCCCGTTATCTTGTGCACATGCCCAGACCAACAGACGTGGAGTTAATTTGTTTCTATAGATTTCCTGCAGCACAGCTCAGCAGGTTGGTCTCAACGCTGGAAACTGAGCTCGCAGGGTGAGAGGTTTGGTGAACATTTTGAACTGTGGTTCTTCGCGGTCTTCCTGTAAGCCCATTATTTGAAAGAAAAAAACGAACCTCCCTATTGTGTTCTATTCACTTCTGTGCTCACAGAGCAACACGGGTGGTTTCTGTCCACCCACAAACGATTCCCTGCATAGTTAGCTCAGAAAATATTATGTTGAAAATCCCTCCATCGCCACCAAAGGCAATCGTTTGCACTTGGGGAGAATGTGCAAGCATTAATAAGGTGAACAGTTCCTGCTCACAGATAATTAAAGTGGCTGTGTGAAGCCAGATGACGTGAGCGTGCTACTGCTGCATACACCTAGCCAGCTCAAATGCTGCTTTGGGTAATTAGTTTTAAACGCAATAAATTTTCAAGCTGAATCCTTGTAAAATATTTGACTTTTGTGTTTTAATTTTATTTGTTTACACTGATGAGTTTCATTTTTATATTGTCTTTGCTGCAACCTTGTTTTTTTTTTTTTACCTCACCATAAAAAAACTGTCGACTTAATTGCTTTGTTTTGGACAAAATCTGTATAAAGTTCAAACAGTGGTTCAGTTATTTTGCTATGCTGGAAAAGAAAACRTGTATTATGTACAGCTGGGTGCAATCAGCAATTTAGAACCTATAATTGATCATGTAGATATTATTCTAATACAAAGGTGAGACTTTTGGACTGTGAGTCACCAGCAAACAGCTTCTCCTACCCAGTCTTCCTGTGTGTGTCATGTTGTCTAATTTGTCGAGCCTTCGGAATGGGCCACCAAGAGCTAAGGATGAAGGCAGCAGCTGTGATGAGACTAAAGTTTGATTTGGACAACCTATACTGCGAGAGCAGCTTGCTGTCAGACTGGTGGCAGAGAGGCAAGTTAAGCCTGGTTTGTGCTTTGACAACACGATGTGAGACAGCAGAACAGTGCTAACGTCATTCAAGACATCTTTTTTTTTACCGAGTGTTTATAATCGGGCTGAAGACGCGTGCGGTAAATCATCCTAACCCCTCCCTTTGCCCTCCCACAGCACTCCTGATATAGCAATAAGTCACACTCGTCTAAACATATAAAAATATACGAATATAACAGCATTAAAKATATTGTTTTTTTCACTCATTGATGATGTTGGAAGAGTGGCTCGTGTTGTTTGATGAGGAGTAGGAGAAGGAGCAGGAAATACTTTTCATTTTTTGTTAACTGTTAAGATGGTAAGAAGACACTGGTGTCAGTTTCACGTTAATCTAGCGGAAATGTTGCTAATTTGGCAACACTGTTTCTAGGAGCAGACCATTTTCAGCAAAATGATATGGAGAAGAAGCACATACTGATCCTCATAAACAAACTCCCACGAAGTTCTGAAAATCAGACAATACAACTCGCATTGGTCTGTGAGACAGAGTTCAGACTGAGGGTTATGGACAAGACGGGGGGTGTCAGATGGAAGTTACGCAATTTTTGTCATGCAAGACGTGAGATAGGAAGCATAAATCAGCCTTTACTCAGGGAACAGGACGGTGTGTCCTATAAAAGAGTGCCCCAAAGGAACAACCTGTACTTAATGTACAGCTTTCTTAGGTTGTCAAAATGTATCATTTTCCTTGTGCTCCACCTGGACCATGGCTGACCCCCAGAATCACCATATGCACATTAAACCATTCAATCAATAGCAGTGTATTATGTAGTGTAGCTTTCATTTGAACCWCTTTTGTGAAAACAATTGAACAGTAGATTTTGTTGGCTTCTTTATTGATTTGTACAGTCTGCAGAACTGAAGACACCTGTTATACTGATTTCTGGGGAATTTTTCCCACTTTTAACAGGAATCACACAACAATATTAMATGCTGACAAAGAAAGATTACCTCCTAACAGGAGGGATACAGATACACATGCACATGCTCTATAAACAAACTACATAGGCCAATTTTAATGATCCAAAAATTTGTTTAATTTGCAGGTTCTATAAAATGAGCCCCGGTAAGAAAGACGATAAAACTATTTCATTTTTGCTTGCCAGAATAACAGCTTGCACTTCATCTGTGCGTAAATGCACAGAAGGAAGGCTGCCTTCAAGAGACGAGAGCTTTGACAGGTTGCAATATTTGTTGCCAAATTAAGGGATGCACATGAGTAGATTAGCTTGTATGAAAGTGATGTGCTTTCAAGAAAAAAATAAAAATAAAAAATAAAAAACCCACCAAAAACAAATGTCACTTTAAACATATTCTATAGGACAGATTTAACTTAAAGTATGTGATGACAATACAACACAAAATTATTAAAAACATGGTATGCACACGTTTTGACGAATCAACAGCTTTCCTCTGAAAAAGCTGTAAGCTCTGCTATTAATTTTCATTTTGCTTGGTTGTCTGCTTGTTTAGTGGAATTGAAAATTACTCTAACTGCACGAATGGGCAGCAATGATCCATGGTTCCACAGAAGTAGACTACCTACCTGAGGATTTTGTGAAAAATGGGCTTTGGTCGACTCATACCCACCTGCAGCAAAATGCAGAAAGAAATAGCCTATTAAGTGAATTGGCTGTAATGGCTGTTACACAACACGGTTTACTGCCATTACATGACGTTCAGGTGGTAAATTATGGATTAAAAAAAGGACTGTTATGTATGATCAAGCAAATATACAACACCCTAAACTGGTTTAGAGTGCTTTTGTACACTGAGGATATAATTATAGATGTATGTTTTTTTTAAACGCTCAGCTTTAGGAATACGAGGATGCCCACATGAAACGAGTTACGTGAATAAGTACAAGTTTTGATMGTTTGCGACAGAAAAACACATGCTGGATCAGTGTTTTCTTAGTTTATTTTATTTTAGTTTTGTCTTTTTGTGTTTATTTATGTAGATTTCTTGTATTTTAAGTGTTATTTTTCTGGTGACCATCCCTGTTCTGGACTAMTTGTCCCTGGGATAAACAGCCAAGTAACTACGTGTGATACCTTCAGTTTTTATGAAAATGCTGAAAATGAAAATTAAATCTAAACATCTTTAGCCTCTATCTTTTTAAGAACATCCACCCTTTCTGACACTCCCACTTCAGCACATCTTCACAATTGCTTCGCTCAGTGGGGCGGGAGCTCGGCTGCAGACTGAGCTCCAGGGCGGAGCTTTGTCTAAATAGGCGGTGCTTTGTACCAACAAATGTTTCGGCAGCTCCACATGGCCACAGGAGATTCAAAGATTTCTCAAACATGCATGAATGAGTCAAAGCAACACTCTGGGTATGTTTTTGATGAGGGAATAACATTATAACATAAAGCTCAAAAAAGTCACTTTTGCATATTAGCCTCTTTTTTTATAGACAATAACGAGTGTAAAAATGAGTTGTTCTGGTGAGTTCAGCTTCAGGTTGGTTAGTTTTTCATGTTTATCTCACTATAAATAAATTATAAATTGTGTAAATACTGTAAATTGACACCATGAGTGAGACGTATTTCCTGTGTGTGGCAACATTTTCTGTGTGAAGTTGAAGTGTGGATTTGATTCTTGACTGTTAGCTACTAGCAACATTTCTACAATGCTTAAAAATTAATGAAACTGTTGTTCCACTTTTTTCATTTCATCTTGATAGCAAATAATAATAATTACTATTTTTTTAATCTTGGAGCAGAAGTGTGCCCAAATTTAAAGAAAAAAGTTAAGT
>NW_013952691.1:491998-496812 GCF_001266775.1 Austrofundulus limnaeus
AATCAAAGTTTGACTCTGGCAGGGTCAGAATAAATCAAAAGAGACTTGAGAAAATTGTTAAATAAATATTCACAATAGTAAAAGAATTAAGCAAAAATGTGAAACAAGTGCAACTACATTGTGAAAGTAGTTATTGTTTTTAATAATTAGTACTGTTGTCCTGCTTTTATTAAAGTAACTTTGGGAGCGCTGACATGCTGATGTTAGTTAGCTAATTAGCCGTGTTATTGGCTCATGTAGTGAGCCTGATGTGTTATTTCAGGGAAACACATGGTAACTCCTGTAGCGTGTCCTAAATGTTTGTTTCAAATAAATTATGAAAAGATGGGGGGTTCTTCTGTAATTTCTTTCTTTTCTTTTGTTGGAAAAAGTCCAAACAGCCAACTCTGTAAATGTTGAGGAGTCAGAAAAGTTCAGGAGGTTTTCCATCTTTTTCCCATCACACAGCTGACTGACAGCTCTGCAGCAGAACACAGAGGTGTTACTTTATCCACTAAATGACAGGAGGAGCCTTAAAATGTCCCTGGCCTTCCATTAAAGAGTTTAAACCATAGAAACGACTTGATGTAAAATTTTTGTGAGTTTGAAACTGTTATGTGAGGCATTTAGTCCTAAAACTAAAATCTGGCCCAGGCCTAGTACTGCCTGTTATCACAGTGCATAAAAAGAGGATGTGAAGCGATAAAACAATGACWCTAACACCAAAGTCACCTTCAGCTGTTTTGTTGTGCTCAGAGCAAAAAGCTTAACAAGCGTAGAAAGACTTTTTATGTCTGTAGTAGTTTCACCTTTCAGGTCACTGAGTGACAATCCAAGCTGGTGGGAATTTGTTGGGACACTGCAACACCTTACTGTGACTAATATTACAGTGGAAGGCAATCCACAGTTTTATTATTGCCCGCTACTGAAGGCGAAGGTGAGTCAATTATGATTTTGCACCTGTTTGTCTGTGTGTGCTTTAAACAGAAATGAATAATTAGATTAGCATCTTCAGGCCCAGTCAAGATGGACACCATAACTTAGCAAACTTAGTAAATACAAAACTGTCTCTGACCAGAGGTCGATAGTAATTAGTTACATTTACTTGAGTAACTTTTTTTGGGGAAAAAACTTTAATAAGTAGTTTTACTAAACCAAACTTTGTACTTAAAATAAAAGAAATATTGCTACTCTTAACTTTAGTAAAATTTCTGAATACTCTACCCATTGTACTTAATCTCACCAAATGAATAACAAATGTTTTAACGATAAATGCACCAGAAAGGCACACACATACAGTTTATGTTGGTGAGACCTCTTGTTTGTGTGTGTGCACTGTAAATAATAGGTTTCATAATAATGAAAATTTCACTTAGAAAAGTGCTTCTGTTGGAATCTGTTATTTTGCAATTATGTTATTTATTTGTATTAATTGCCTTTATTTAAGTCTTTAAAAACACCATATTTCTGTCAGTCTGATATAATTTTCAAATATTAAATCAGTTACTCAGTCCAACATCTTTGCTTAAATCATTTGGTATTAAGTGTTAGAGTCAACACCGTCATGATACTAGAAAAAATATGAACTTGTAACATTTTGTTGCTTCGTATTTTTGTACTCATTTTGACCTGTTTCCCCCCTTTTTACAACAAGTATCTTGTTTTCATGCAAAAAAAAAATTATTCCTGATGTAAACATATTTTTTAATACCACAGCATTTCCTAAACAGAACGCTTCAACATTCCCTTATGTTTTAATGTGAAATCACTGATAATACATAATTTATAAGATGAAGTCAGGCTACTCCCTAAATGTTTAAGATGTTAAAACATGTTGCTCTAACTCAATACGCTTCTGTCTAGGCTGAGGTTTCAAGCTGAGTTAAGATTTTCCAGTGGGATTCATTTGCACAAATGCACAGAATCAGACTGCAGACCTATCTTTGGTTAAGCACCTCTCTGTGCTGCTGTGCGTGGGGTGAGATCTCCTCCAAAAAAAAAAAAAAAAAACATACTCGGCAGTGTGCATGATTCAGACTTTTGACAGATGTTTCTCTTGGGGATGTGATGTCTGCTCTGGTGAGGAGGTGGGAAACACAAGAAAATAAAAATAAAAAAATAAAAAACTTAACAGCAAAAAGAGGCAACAGGATATCTGTTTAATAATAGCTTGCAGTCGAACGTAGCCCGTTGAAAGGAATGTGACAATTCTTTTGTTTTATAATGGTTATTCTTGGCATCTCCTCTTCATTCAATTGATGTTTTCATGTTTTTATTGTTCTCATTATGATGTGCTAATGGCACATGTCGCAGCCAGCTAATGGCCTGATCTGGTGCTGTCGGAAAATATGGTGTTGTTCCTGCGAGCTTTAACACGGACAATATTGAATTTCACTCAAGGTTGGACACACTTATTTACAGAACACGTGTGATGAACTGCTGTTTGTCTCTGATCACTGATCATTAGTTTGCTGACTCTTGAAGAGAGGGCAAATAGCTGCTGAAGTATGGCGCTGCTGAGGAATAAAGAGTGAAAGTCACGGCTTTGCTGACCTCAGACCTCAGTTTTAGATTGAGGTCAGCAATGATTGACAACATCATTAACTCTCATATGTACTTGATGTGACCTGATAATGTCCTTCACTTAAACTCAGGATGAAATGAGCTACTTGAATTAAGGCTGAAGCAAAACGAAGAACTAGAAGTTTGGACATGAAATTAGATGTTTCCCCTCCAACATGGTTTCACACTCATTTAGGAAATTTAAAGACCTATAACTCCTTGAAAGTATGTTTTCACTTGCTGCCTTTCATGCTGGGGTTTTATCCAAAGAGAATCTGTTGATGGGAAATGACTACAGGCTCTTACATAAGTGGCCCCGTGCTGTAACTGATCCATGTTCTGATCACCTCGGTCCATTCAGAAGACACACACAGACAGAGAGGTGGGAATGAAACACCCCACCTCTAGGGCCTCTGTACCACTGAGCAAGATAGTAACAGATCCGTCACTGTCAACTTCTGAAAAAAGGTGGGCCGGCATAGTGCTGACTGACACCTTCGTGGACATCCAACCGTGGGTAGCTGAGTGAAGCTGACCCCTCCCAAAAAATGAACCACAGAAAAATAAAATTCAAATTGGATGAGTGGTTAGTGCTTCGTTTGTGCGCGTTTGTGCACTTGAAATTGTCGTTTGTGCTGCCATGTTTTTTTTATGTATTAAAGATTAATTGCATGGGTCATTCAGGGGGTCACCATCCCACCCGCTCGCTCCAAAATGAACCAAAAATGAACCAAACTAGTTGAATTTTGTAGTGCTTTGTTTGAGCAGGTTTGTGGTGCTGAAATGGCTGTTTGTGCTGCTGTAGTTTATTAGATATTACACGTTATAATTTCGGACGATCACGTGTCTGTGATGTCGTAAACAATTCAGGCCAAGTCACGTGATCATCTGAAATTATAACGTGTAATATCTAATAAATTATAGCAGCACAAACAATTGTTTCAACGGCACAAACCTGCTCAAACAAAATTCAACAAGTTTGGTTCATTTTTGGTTCATTTTGGAGCGATGGTGACCACTGAGTGACCCTTACAAATAATCTTTAATATATATAAAAAACCAAAGCAGCACAAATGACAATTTCAGGTGCACAAACAAAGAACTAACCATTCATCCAATTTGCCTTTTATTTTTCTGTGGTTCCTTTTTTTTGGGAGGGGTCAGCTTCACTCAGCTGCCATGGGTTCTTTCTCAGGTCAAACCACCAGCTGGACTCGTTACAGATTTAAACTTTCAGTGTGAGCTCTTTCATCTGCATGCACAGGAAGAAATAAATACAAACGTTAACAATGCGAAGACTAGCTAAAATTAGACAGTCTTATACAACCTTGATAAGATTCAGGTAATTTGGAAACTTAAAACCCTAAAAAGACATACTTAGCAGGGCTGTACAGTGTGACATATATGTCGCACGTGCTATGAAAAAAAACTGCCTGTGCTATAAAAGAAAAAAGACTTTGTAGCACTGGTGCGACAGCTTTGGAAGCCACTCTTTTTTTCTGTCCGTCCGTCCGTAATTTTTGTAATGCATTAAATTCCTGCCTATAAATTCTAGCGATGTGTAATGTAGACATTTGATTCGGACTGTTTTAAACAAAAACCCGTACCGAATAAACCTGACTCGGTTCAGAAGACGCAGGCAGAGAGAGAGAGAGAGAGAGGAGAAGGAGAAGGAAGGGGGCTTAAACTCCCTTGCCTCTGTCGGAGCGAGGCAGCAACAGACAAGAACTTTGAGACTTTAACCGTAGCTCCCAAAAATAACTTAAATGCACCATCTGTGTTTTACCAAAAACTGTAAAAAATTACCAACCGAAGTTGCTTTAGCTGCAGCTCGTGCTAAAAACTCTGAACTTCCTCCTCGCAGCGCTCTGCTGTTTCCTCGCTGTCTCCCCCACACACGGTTGTTCTTCTATCCTTATGGGGACTTTGCATTGACTTTCATTCATTTACCAGGATTTCCTAAAGCCCATCTGACCCTAAACCTAGTGTAAACTTTATTTACCCCATGATGTGGACCAGGACTGTTCTGGGTTTTTGTCCCCATAAGAAACACTGGGTCCTCACCAGGCTGTGTGTACCGGGGAAATGGTCAAAAATTGTCCCCACCAGGCAGCAAAAACAAGTAGATACCCCCCACCCCCCCACTTCAATCAGGTACTTTAACCCTTTAGATGCATTAAAATGTAGAAAAACATTATTTTCATAGTGATTGGAAGTCTTTCTATGCTTGTTTTTATATTACATAACTGATATTTTGTATCTATAAAAATTAG
>NW_013952691.1:497422-498580 GCF_001266775.1 Austrofundulus limnaeus
TTACAGTAATATTAATTTAATCATAGTAAATTATTATCGATAACTATCATGAGGAGTCATTAACATTAAGATGTAACATAGTAATTAAATATTCACATATATGTAATTTTTTATAATTGAATCTGAGCTGTTTAAATCTATTTTTTATCAAATAAGTAGCTCTTTGTGTACTCCCCTGAAGTAGCTCTGTCACAAAAAGTTTGGTGAGTCCTGTCCTACAACAATACTCACCATATTATTCACCATTCTGGCTTTTGGTTTTAGAGATTAGAACAGACATTTTATGCTGGTGCTACAAYTTTGTGTTCTGTGCTACAAGATCAGCAACCTCTGTAGCACAGGTGCTATGAGCTAAAAACGTTAACGTACAGCCCTGCTTAGACATATTTTGAATAAGGGGCAGGAACCATTCGACGGCTGCTGCTGCTCTCGTCAGCAGTTTGAGTGACAGTAACACGTCAGAACAGCCCAGTTTCTTTCCACGCCTTTTTTAAATTCTGCACCAAWTAATGAGTGTTTGAGTGCAGTTAGAGAGCATCTTCATCTGTGACTTCTGAACTACAGAAGGAATGGGATGTGCAAACATTTAGTGGTACCGACTTCTGAAAGAGCCACATGTTGAAGTCGCTTTGGTCAATAGAGGAAGTAAATAGGTGATATAGTGAGATGCCATGCTTAAGGTATGTGTTGTGAATAACTCATTAAAATATAATTTTTTTTTCTGTTGGCTAATATTGTTTAACCGTGGCAGCCATCTTGCATTGGATTGACTGCAAAAGTTAATGAATAGCACAAATGCATCAATTAATTACTTTCTGAAAGTCTTATAAAATCAGCTAACTAGGTTGACGCCAGCATGTTTTAGCCAAATATTTWGCAAAATGAGCAGCCCTTGAAGTATGTCCTGTGAATGACTCCCAGCTACTACCAAATCAAATTTAAACACAAAATCTATTCAATTAGCTTAGTTACAACATGTTTAAAATATAATGTGTTTTTAATGGTTATTAGGCCACAGCTGCCATCTTGATTTAGGATGGATTCAAAAGTTAATCTGCTTTAGATATAGTTAAACATTTTCTAGTGGTTTATAAAGTGTTGTGCTAACACACACACACACACACACACACACACACACACACACACACACACACACAC
>NW_013952691.1:499840-512950 GCF_001266775.1 Austrofundulus limnaeus
GTCAAGAAGTGAGTAACTTGTTGAACAAAATAAAAAGATAATTTAATCTAGATTTCAATGTATTTTATTTCCCCTGTAGTTAAAAAAGTGCATATTTTAAACTTGTTTGTTTAAAAAATAAAGGTCAAGTCACAGTTATTTGTTTTATTTCTAAAGCACCAGTTCACAACAAAAGTAATCTCAGGACAGGGTAACGAGAGTAAACAGGTTCACTCAGACTCAATTTTTATATGTATAAACCTCATTTCAAGCTGATTAAATATTAAACTACTATTTTGTTGACAGTTGTGGACCTTTATTATTCTTCATTTGTTAAAGAGCTTAAAGATCTGCAGCTGAATACAGGTGAATCATTAGGAAGCTGTGTGGTCAAAAATGATTATTTTCTGTAATGAGATTGAAATTAATCATCCCAACAGATTGCATAAACAAAAACTCACCAGAGCGACAGCAGGAAATTTCAAATCTCCTGGATAACCTGACAATCCTTTCAGTCTGTAGAAAACCCTTCCCATCGTTCAGCAGAGTGAGGAGTGCTCCTAAGACCAGGCTTGACGTTGCAGATGGAGATCCTGTAAATCCGACACACTCTTTGGATATCTCAATGAAACAAAGATCAATCTCAGTTAGAATGACCAAAAGATGAGAGGATGGAGAAGGTTTTAGGCTTGTGATTCAAACRTCTTTCAGTCTGATCTGTAAAACAGACCAGAGCGGTGTGATGACACGAACAGGAACGAGTTTCACCGCTGGATCATAAATGTTCATAAAGACTAAGGCAGTTCAGTGAATTCTTCATTTAATTGTTCAGATCTTTGGAAGTGGAGTTTGGCAACTAATATCTCACCTGCTGTGTATCTCTGAATTCCCTCCATTTGTAGATATGGAGTTTATTTTCGACTAGACAGTCTGATTACAGCCAAGCCCAAAACTATGAAGCTTAAACGTGGCTGTACCTGTCATTATTAATTTATAATTTCATTTAAGTGAATGTTAGTTAAGTGAGGTTTTTATATGATCTCTTTTCATGCCTTGTCRGATGACAAGATATTATCTTAAGAAAATTAGTTTTTTGTTCCTGAAAATGCCAAGAACAATTTCATTAAAATGTGCTGAAATGAGAGTCCTTGTGTTAAACCCAGTTTCACTTGAGGACTAATTAACAATGATGTGCTGGTTTATATTCATCCATCCATCCRTCCATTTTCTGCCGCTWATCCTGAATCGGGTCGCGGGGGCRGCAGCCTAAGCAGAGAGACCCAGACTTCCCTCYCCCCAGCCACTTGGGCCAGCTCRTCCWGGGGAATCCCAAGGYGTTCCCAGGCCAGCCAAGAAACATAGTCCCTYCAKCGTGTCCTGRGTCTTCCTCTGGGTCTCCTCCMAGTGGGWCATGCCCRGAACACCTCACCAGKKAGGCGTCCAGGAGGCATCCTAACCAGATGTTCGAGCCACCTCAACCGGCTCCTCTCGATGTGGAGGAGCAGCAGCTCTACTCTGAGTCTCTCCTGGATGACTGAGCTTCTCACCCTACCTCTAAGGGAGAGCCCAGACACCCTGCGAAGGAAACTCATTTCAGCCGCTTGTATCCGGTAAAACAGTCCGTCTACGTTCTATACTATATACACAGCGGGTAAAATAAGTATTGAACACGTCATCATTGTTCTCAGTAAATATATTACTAGAGGTGCTAATGACATGAAATTTTCACCAGATGTCGGTAACAACCCAAGTGATCCATACATACAAAGAAATCAAACCATAAATGTCCAGAAATGAAGTTATTTGTAATAATGTAATACATAACTCCACTTCAACAAATCTGAACTATTGTTTCAGTTCATGGGAATAATCTGCCTGTCTTCTGTCTGTGAAGCTGATTGGGTGAAACGTCACAGAGCAGAAAAACAAGACACTGCAGAAACAACCAATCAGATCTAACACTTGATCTCATCAAGCTAAATCTTCTTGACAAAAAACTAAAAAGCAGAAAGACCCCAAATAAAATACAAACAAACAGAAACAACAACAGCAACAACAACAGCAACAACAACAACAACAACAACAACAACAACAACAACAACAACAACTACGATGGGTGTAGTAAGAGCTGGGCAAGAAATATTTGATTCTCTCTGAACTTTCACCAATTTGGATGTAAATACACATTTATAAATCTGTAAAAGTTGCAAGCTAAATAGAATTTGATTATGTGTTGGTTAACAGCTAAAAATATAAATAAAATAAAACTAAAAATTTGTACCACTCATATTTAACTAAGTAAATCTATTGTATCTTCAGGCAGTCAGCCCTTTTGCAGCATCTTATTGTTTGCCACTGAAACGCAAAGACAGAACAATCCTTTGGGCTGTTTGTGTGCGTGTGCATGCATATGAGTATGTGTTTGTACATTCTCTGTGCTTAACATCTCGCAATTTGGCACAAGATATAACACTGGTGGGCGATATCCATTTTGTCAAGGAATGCTTTAATTTGCTATGTTTCTGTGTGTGGAGACGATTTAAAGACTGCAGCGTTTGTCCACATTTAGTCTTATTGGACTAATTAATACAAATGTTTTAAGAAGCGGCACTTTGCTTCTGACGATTGATATTTAGTGTTTGAAGAAGTAATGTGTCTCGTGCTGCAACATTTCCACTTTGCTGTAACTCCAAGGGTGAACATCAAGTCCCACTGTCAGCCGCCCTGACAAAYTGGCCCTTGATTTCACGCAGGCATTCAACAATCCATCATAAAGGAGAAATGCATTTTAGAAGAGGCGCAGAAACCAATTCTTTTCGCTGACAGCAGCCTCAATAGACCACAGTCCAATGCAGCCTCTTTATTTGTGCTGGTTCTGAGTGAAGGATGTGCCTTTTTTTGACTTTCACACTCAGTGATACTTTGCACGGTTTGAGAACACATGTAGATGAAAATGAATGTGGTGACCCTTACTCTCTAGCTAAAAGAACTTTGGGGAAAATGCAGGAAATTCGCAGCTGAACTCTAAACAGAGGTGGCAAGTCAAGAAAAGTTAGATCCTCCCACTAAAAATTTAATTAAAAAATTAATAAATCAATGTCACATACTCTAAATCACTCCTGGCATGCACCAAACACCTTAGATTAATAATATATAACAGCATAAAAGTATCTGAGGGTGGACTTTTCCATTAAGTCTTCAGTCTGAGTCTGAGTCACTCAGAGTACAGAACAGCTTCTTCCTGGAAAAAATACCCAAAACAAACGTACAGCATATGTCAATGAATTCATAGTGATATCACAAAAAAATCTGACTGCCATCTTACATGGGGTGCTGCTACAGCATATCAATCAGGAATCACTCTCTGCATTCCCTCCATTTAAGCTCCTGTTCTTCCAGTCAGTGACACTGCTTTAATGGGATTTGACTGCTTATTTAACTCTTGGAAAAGAAATGGGCATTGCAGAAGGAATGAATAATATAACATGAACAAATTAGCTAACATTAACACTTTGTTCTGTTTTCTGGTCAAAGTATTTGCAGAGTTATTTTTYCTTTTTCTTTTKTTTTTCGAAACAGGTCTTAGCCCTTCATTTTTCAAGACCTGGTTTAATTGGACCAGCTATAAGAATTTTGCTGAACTGAAAAAGTAGTGCTTAAAAGAGAATGAAGTGATGTTTAAACCCATTGCTACATCCTAGAGAGTCAGTGGACATCAATTTGTATCCCAACCCTCTGAGACARCACCATTTCTTTTATCTTTTCCTGGCAAAAGCACGTCTAAGTCAGGAAAAGTCTTTCCTGAAACCCTTTATCTTTTTGCTACAACACCTCAGTCACGCTGAAGAGACAAATTGATGAGTCAGTCAGCAAAAACACAGGAAAGATGATGAATCACCATTGCCAGCTTCACTACCCGTTATAATGAAATATAAAAAACTTAACAAACGGACCCACTAATAATGCTTTCACATTTGTTAACTAAATCTGTTTAGCTTTGAACTTAAAGTAATATTTCTACAAAAATACTCTATGTTGATTTAATGAAACTAAGAAAATATCCTATTTTAAAACATTCTAAAACTAAAAAGCAGTGCATGTATACGTATTCAGCACCTTTGCTTTGAAGCCCCAACCATCAGAAGCTACATAACTTCTGTCACTTCAATAATATTTACCTGTGAACAATGAAAAAGTTAAATGATCTCAGTATACACACCTGTTTTGATAGTACCAACACGATTGCAACATAAGTATCACAGGTCATATAAGTTGTAGAGAAGTACAGATTGGGAATGAATTATAAAACATGCCTCAGAACTCTGGACATCCCACTGAGCATCATTAAATTCATACTTAGAAAATGGAAACCTGCCCAGAGAGGATTGTCCACCAAAACTCATAAACTAGGTAAAGAGGGTGATAACCAGAGGAACATCCAGGAGGCCAAAGATAAACCTGATGGAGTTTATCTGCAGAGATAGAATCATCTGTCCACAGGGCCACTACAGTTTATTTGTTGTATTTGGATCTGTTGATCATTTGCAGATAAAATTTGACCCCAATCAGCCACCTTCCTGAATATATTCCATGATAGATGATTTTCTGCTTGTATTTCATCATTAATCTTGTCTAAATCCACATCAGCAGAAATGCTTACAGGAGCCTCCATCATGCTTGGCTGTTGCCTTCAGACACTACTGCTCTCCATCCCTTCGACAAACACTCTGCATTCAGCTGCTGCCAAATACTGAACATTTTTACTCATCGGTCTACAGCTCCTGCTGCCGTTTTCTGCACCTCGGTTCTTATGTTTGCCTGCATAGCTGAGTCACTTAGCCTCATTTCCACATGAGAGGTTTGGCTTTTTTGGCTGCAGTTCTTCCATGGAAACCACTTCTGGACAGATTTCTCCATCAAACAGATGGCTGGTCCCGGGTCCCTCAGGTTCCTGAGCTGATGCTGATTTTGAAGCATTCTGTGTCTTTTATCTGCAACACCAAGTTAGTTTCCTCAGCTGACCACTGAAATACCACTACCTGAACATTTTCTGTTTCTTTGAGCCTCTTTAACATAGCTTGAACTGTTGGTGCTGAAACCAGCTTTGAAGTCTGTGTTGACTTGTTCAGTTGTACTGTGGTGTTTGACCTCTGACATAAAACCATCTTTCACAACTTCATTTTGAGATTGTTTGTTTCTCACTCAGATTACCTCAAAAACAGCTGTTTCTGTGTCAGTTACTGGTTTTTTTTTTGTTGTTGTTGTTGTTGTTGTTGTTTTTAATGAAAATGATGACCAGTATGGCTCTTTGTCATAAAGGACTAATCTTACATCTGACTGTAATCTTACAAAGTTCACAACGTTGTGGCAAGTGTACCAATAAAAATAGCAGAGGTACAGTATATTAAGTACTTGAAAGAAATAATTAAGTAAAAATACCTTAACAGAAAATGAATTTGGTAAAAAGGAATTTTACAGAAAAGTACTTACTGTACGTAAAAGTTGTAAAACTGCTCATTATAATCGGGAAAGTAAAAGTAATTTACTTGTCACTTGTTACTAGGTGACTTTTTAAAATAAAGAAGTAAATGTATCATTTATGTTTTACATGTAACAAAATAAAATTGTTACAATTTAAAAAAAATCTTGGTAAAATTACAAATCCTCAAAAAATTACTCAAGTACTGTTACAAAGTAAAGTTACTACACACCTCTGATAAACAGATGCTGTTTGGAAGATACATATTTGCTTTATTTGCTATTTATGCTTCGGGCTAATTTTGCATTTATTTGTAAAAATTTAAGGGACCATGGGAGCTCAGTGGTCAGTGCCTCGGCCTCTTGATCCTGATGATGGAGCCCAGGCTGCATCAGGAAGAGCAGTTACCAAATTACTGTGGACTCCTGCAGAGAGGAGCAGTCAAAGAAAAACAAATGCAACTTATTTGAAATATTTGACATTTTTTATTTACAAAACAGTTTTAAAGACATATTTTCTTTTACATGTTTCTCAAACTTTTACACAGACCATGTATTTTGAGCACATCTTTGTGCTTGAACCTGCCCAAAGAAAAACACGTTCATGTTTTCAGCAGAGAAAACCTGACGTGGGTTTTGTTTGCTCCTGTGACATGAGCAGGTTGTGTAAAGTGCACACACCCCACATTGTCAAATCTAAACAACAGTTTAACTCGTAACCATGGCTGCTGCTTGTGCAGTTTGAACAGTTCAGATATCAGAGTTACATCCAATTCAAGTGAAGAGTTACAAGTTTATAAATAATTCAGACCATATCCTGACCCCCAAAATATACATTGTTTTTCAAATTATGTCAATCAGATTTAAACAAACAGGTTTGTGCTTCAGATAAATTGTAGCCAATTTGAAATGACTTGTTGGTTTTTAGCTCTGACCTATGATGGCAAGAAGGTAAAATTATAAATCAGCATCTTCAGTGTTCCTACAGAGCATATAGCCATCTGGTTTGAGTGGTTTTATTTTATTATTTTAAAACACAATGAAGAATATTAATTTCCTCTGTCCTGCGTTCTAGTACATATTGTATTTAATAAGAGATGATTTTACTGACATAGAAAAGTTCATAGTGTGTATAAATTGGCCTCCTCCTGTTTATTTGTTTATTTTTTACAAATTTATGAAGTTGTTCAACACTTTTTATAATGCTACTRTAGTGAAAGGTTGCAATTTCATTCATTTACAGTTTTCAATGACAGATAGAACATGTATCAGATTTTTATGGGAGCTCTTTCTAAAAGTCAGGATTGTTCTTCAAACAAACAAGCAAATTTAAAAAGTAAATCTGTCAAGATGATTTTTCAAGAAAGAACATGATGATCCCACAGTCAGCTGCATTTATGTACTGAGAACCATCTGAAAGAATGAAAGAATGAAAAGATGAAAGTTGTTGGATTTTGGAATCCAAAACATCCCAGTCTGTATAAAGTGGAATCCAGTTTTTTCACATCCTAAACCCTCCTGCAGTTATTGTGTTCAAAACGGTTGGACTTTTTTTTTTATTGACAAAGTTATTTTCATTTCTTTTCTATTAAATTTACTCCTGTGATGTGTACCCATATAGCAGACAGGTGCGGGCCAGATCTGGCAATGATGGCACTGTTTTTAAGATGGCATGCCACAACTGGCCGGGTTGTGGTTTGGTTTATGTGGTGATGGACCATGCATGGACCACTTCATCTGGGCCACCGTAGGGTCGTCATTCTTTGTGSTATCTGGGCCGGATGTTCAGCGTGTTTGCATTAGCCCTCATGACCCAGTTCCACCCTGATTTCTAGAATCCGAAGACCCGTGRTTCTATCCGGGCCTGGCTGCTCAGCCTGATTTGATGCCAGACTGATGCTCATTGATTGGTTCACTGACCAGACTGCGGCCGGTGACRTCACACAGATGAGAGYAACTTTATGTGAATTRTTTGCAGCAACTGTAATGTTTTTGTCACATGAGTTTAACCACACAACAACAGCAACAGCTATCAAACAGCAACAACAAGCYAACATTAGCTTACCGCTCTCTGTCTTCCAGCCCTCTTGTCTTAAGCTTCATATTGCTGGATGGTCCGGTTCCATCTCTGGTACTTTTCCTTTTCCTTTTTATAGTCCAGTATTGTTGTGTTGCAAAATAAAAAAAAAGATTTGTGTGAGTTTAATATGATGACCCCATCCACATCGAGACGGCTCTCTGCTCAWTGCAAACATGAGGGCCAGGATAGTAACACCGGACTGACAGGGGTGGGAGCCGAYCTGGACCTAAGCTACAGTGCAAAAATGCCTTGTGTGGACCCTCTGTCTAATATTAGTCACCGTTAACCCTCTGGTCCACTTTGCTTCCTGTTTTATTATGTAAAGCTTGTTTCTTCTGCACTTTTGTGTCTCTGCAGAACTTGACTTTGTTAATAATCAGGMCACCTGCTTTTTGTTTGGTCATTGTTTTTTTATCTACAGTATGTTTTGCTAGCCTCTTTTACAAGACCAGTCTGTGTAATCCACACAGACTGGTCCCGCTTTGAGCTTCCTCCCTGCTCACATGTACGAGTTCAGAAAGGAAACCAGCAGCGTGGAAMCAAAAGAGGTGTGGARCAGCTCGGCTCAAATGGACCACAACTTATTTATTGTATGATGACGCCTGCTGCCTCATATCAAACAAAACAAACAAAATAAACTCACTTAAGTGATTTTTGGGTTCAATATTTTTAAAGGAGACCAATTATGGGTCCTAGAAATWTTTATGGTRTGTCTGTGGGCTATCCAGACCATGTTCATTCAATTTAATGCACAAAATAATTCTCAGATAATAAAAATTCCCATTTTCTAGTTCTGCCTGCTCTGACTTCCGTTCAGAAGAGCTGTTTATGTTAATGAGCTCTGTTGGTAACGCCCTTCTAAAATCTGTTGACATTAACTCCGCATTCACATTAACTCCCTCCAAAGCCAGCATTTATGTTAGCATGGCTAATAATAGCAGAAGCTCCGTTGTACAACCATATGAGAGACCCAGAGGCAGAGTCGTGGTCGCAGCTTCTTTTTTTTCTCCCTCCTCTGCTCTGAGCTCACTCTGCATGCTGTTACCAGAGCAGGGAGCAGCAGCGGTCAAAATACCTCAGAAACTCGAACAAATAGGCTTTAACAAGGCTTTAATAAGCTAAACAATAGAGGTACATGAGAAAAYGTGTTCATAAYGAAYGAAAATAAATAAATAATTAAATAGTGTCTGTGCTGGTCTCAAACCCTGGTCTCCTACTCTCTGGTCCAACACTCTACCCATTATTGGAGACTTGCTGTGAAATGAGCTGCACATTGCACAACAACACGGTGACGGCTTTTTATAYTGAGGAGGTGGAGCTTCACCCGGGGGTTGCTAGATAAGGGGCTGAACACAGGTTCCTGTGGGTTGTCGTAYRGCTTGTGACATCACAAAATGAAGGAAGTATAAAACTTGTCRTTAMTRTACATTAAAAATACATTTACTTACAGTAAATGTKSCCCTGGGTGCTTTTTTTGGTCCTAGGACTGTTTTTTAAGAAGTACATACCCAAAGTTGAGTAAAAAAAAACTTTAAAAAATGAATTTTGCATAATAKRTCCCCTTTAAACTAACTACAAAGTTGCTGTTCTGCCATCTTAGTCYCTCTGTGATAAATCTGTTGAWTAWTCCTGARGTTGCTCAAGCTGACGTCTGTCACGATCGTGCCAAACACACAGCTTTGTTTTTATATCCCCATGGGGACCATGCATTGACTTTTTCTGGAAAATGGTTCCCATGACGTAGCAAAAACCCACACTCACTCTGCTGTTGTTTAGCGTTAATATTCCRTCAGTAATAAATCTGTTTGTTGATTATTTCTAGTTGCTCAYTGATGTCATCAGCTCAKTATCATTTTCTGAGTGCGGAACTGCCGGGTGCTTTTTCACAAGTTGATTAGCCTGGCTCGGGCCCAGCTCTGATACTACCTTGCAAGGCAGTTTAGAKGGGCATCAGAGGCGGGTTCATTTTACTTGCCTTTTCACCTTCATGTTTTTTTCTGAATGCTCGGAGGACAGAWCACACRTCAGTCCYGGACTGAGCCGTCTTAGGAATGAGGCTATTGTATTTTGAGTCCTTGATCTTGTTCTGTATCTGGACCAGTTTCTGCACCTTCTCAGTTCTTTTACCAGTCAAGTCCTGTTTTTTGTTTCAGATATGACCCTATAGTACAGCATATAGTATATCTGAATAGGAAACAATCCGATTTATTATTGAGGATTTTGTTCCGCTTAGAGGAACTTTACTTTTGCACACCTCCTACAGAATAACCACTTTGCTCAGGGACAGAAGTGGAACGCAGTCCTTAATGATACACCTACTCTTTCAATTAGAAATGACTGCTGTGAAACCGGCCTATTGTTTTTTTGGAATGCATGCCTCAGCAGCAGCCTTGTTTTTTCTTTAAACTCTTGTTGTTTTAGTTTTTTTTCCATCATCTGTCTCCTGATTCAGAGTTTGGGTCTCACACAAACACTGTGCAAGACAGCAATTAAACTAGCTATAAATTCATTATCTTGAGCAAAACCAATTATAGTGTCTCCTCTAACATTTGTATAAGTTTGGATAGATGCCTGTGCTGTCATTTTAGAGATATTCTTTCCTAAACCACAGCGGTGGACTTTCACCATGTCCCAGTCTCACCCTGCTTTACATGAAGCCATGCCAGCATTTTGGCATTAGTGTGCTTACAGAGATCAGAGGTGGAAAAACAAGCTTCATTCCCCATATAAATCAGTTTTCTCTCATCAGGTTTTGTCTAAAACCACAGATGTCACAGCACTCTGAGCAAATTGACTTAAGGTATGGACGTTTGCCAGCATGACAGCATCATACATCATTTCTGTAAGATAATGATTAGCACCACAGACATGTTTAAATATTTGCCACCTGCCTGTATTATTTCTGTGACATGTATTTTGCACRGGCGGAGGGAGGGAAGGATTCAGCTCTTCGTTTGCACACGGACTGCCATTGCATATTTTCAAATCAAACAAATGGGTCAGCCCATTGCTGTGGTAGAATATTTATTTTTCGACTTGTCTTCTCTAAATGCCATATAACGCAGTCTGATCAATGCTTTGGGTTTGTCTCAGCAGACAGGAAACAATTATTGACCAAAAATAAATCACCCCGTGCTTAATTTGGTCATTTAAGGGAAAGACAAACAACACTATCTACACAATACAGCATGTGGGGCACATCATCCTCTTAGGATTATCCTTGCTCCAGCTGAGGAGAATTTAAACAGGCCTCAGCTGATTTCAGACTTTCTTTGCATTCATTCCCCAGGTACTTAGCTCCATGTTTTCATACCATGTCCTTCAACAACATCCTCTTCCAGCTGCGTCTCCCCAGAGAGTCAAAAGACAAACACAGTAACACGAAGCAGGTAGACAAACTGGCTCTGATCCGCCGCTGGCAGCTTTTTGTATTTGTGTACATTGTTGACGGTACTTCACGGTAAATTTGTTTTGGTTTTCTGTCAGAAAGAAAGAGTCTCTGAGACTGAAAGAGCCAAACATTATAATGAGGGAACTCAAACAAGAGAACTGAAGAATCAGGAGGAGTTTCTGCAGGACTCTGAGTTTTATGTGAAAATTCCTCTTTGCTTTTTATGTAATGAAGGGTAGAAGTTGATATGTCAAACACTGTGAATCAAGAACATTTTTTAGGTGAAATCCTTTTTATGCAGGCCATGATGCAATGGATTGAGTAGAATCTGTTTGTCAAATGAGGCCTGTTGAGTCATACAGTCAATTACATGCTGAAAATGTCACAAATCCTGGAGAGCAGAAAACCATAAAACCAGTTAGCTGTGTTTTGACTGTGGAAAGCATATTTGTAAGGAAGCTTTCACTGGTGTCTGTTGTGTTTAGCTCCACTAAATTAGACGACTCAAGCGTGAATTTAAAAATCCACTTCTGTGTGCTCGTTAGAAAGTATTCAAAAGCAACTCTTAGGGACTCTGTGACTTGGAAATTTATTTTTAGACATGGTGTGAAGTCCTGGAACTTTTCAGCCTTTTTTGGCTGGACTATAAGTTTACTGTGCAAAAGTCTGAGTGAGGCAGAACAAACTGAACATGGTGCAGAGTTATACTAGTCAGCCTTCATGGACCAAGCAACCCAAAAAATAAGTATAAATGGGCTGATGAGGGGAGAGAGAGAAGGTAATACTAGAGAGCTTATGATGTGAGGGCCAAAAACTGTTGCTGTTGTAATGTCAACATGAACACAAACCTTTTCTAACATTACAAATTTCTGGAAAGCTAAATGTGCCATCCTTAATATGAAAGTTGTTAAATCAAAGTTTGTTTCTGTAGAGCGTTTCTCAAAAAAATCTGATCTAAGTGTTGTACAAAGTATAAGATTAATAAATTATCTATAAAACACATTTCAATAAAACATTAAAGCTAAGTTTGAAAGAAATAAATAGAGCCATGAATCTTGTAAAAAACTGTCAAGATGTTCAAATTCAAATTCAAATTCAAAAATACTTTATTGAGCCCAGAGGGAAATTAGGTTGTACTCAACTAGAACTACTATAAAAGAGTTTTATAAAATTTAAATATTGGTCTGAGCAGTTTGAGCGCTACCACCAAAAATGACTGGTTTTGTTTGGATCCTGACCCAGAAGCAGCAACAATAAAAACAGTGATAGACGTGTGATCAATAGAAAATACATCCAATTAGAGTGTTGATAATTTCACTGAATTCTGATCCAGGACTACATGGCATTCTGTGAACTGTAGGCAGAGGAAAGGCTTTGGTCACTCGACCTCTCATGGCCCCAGCTAAGCAACTACAGTAACTCTCTCACTTTTTGGTAAGCAGCAACAACCTGTTGACATGTGCGGCAGCAATTTCATGTTTCGCCACCGTGCCTCATGACTGCTTCAAAATGAAATGAACCTGGAGGGAAAGGAGAAAATGATGCAACAGCTCAAGAGGAAATTGTGGATAAAAAAAGAAAGGTCACGTCATCAGTTTGGCTTTAACAATCAGACTTTTTTCAAACAGGTAAAATGATAAATGGTCAGTACTTGTATAACACCTTTCTATCCAACCAGGATACTCAAAGTGCTTCACACTACAACCTGTGTCCTCATTTACCCATACACACAGCACTCAGTCTCTACAAAGCTAACATGTATAATCCTACAGAGACTAATCAGTGCTTTAAATCACATTCATACATTGATGGGACACACATCAGAGGCAGACGGAGTTCACTGTGCAGGGACACTTCCACATGTGACTGTATAGCGGGGAATCGAACGAGGACGACTCCCTTCACCACTCAGCCACTGCTCTGACACCTAAAAGAAAAACTAAACAATAATTATTGATATTGACTGATAAGAAACAGGTATGTCGTCATATATTTTTCAGCCATATCGCCCAGCTACATGAAACTCCCGTTGGAGTGTAAAGGAGCAGAAATCAGACAGGTAGCAGTATATACCACTCATTAAACATAAGCTATAGATTATTATAGTTTCTGAGTTCATTGTGATGGTGAAGGAAACTGGACTCACAGACACCTTGACTTTCAGCTTAGGGTCACCTTACAG